>NW_028315298.1:55000-77500 GCF_046866305.1 Octopus bimaculoides
TTCTAGAAATTACTAATACTTTACAAATATGAGAGTACTAAAATATATAAGCAAAGAGGGGGTAAATTCTATGATGGAAATTATAATTACAATCTTTTTTTTATCAATAGATAAGATATTAGAAGGGGCTGGATAAGTTATTTTCCCAAGTTGTTGTTATTCATCGTTAAAATATGTTTATAGTATAATATATTTCATCATACACACTACATTGAGTGTAAGGCGCTATGCAATAGTGTTGAGTTGTTCAATTAATCATCGAATCATTTATTTTTGTAGACCATCCATTTATTTAGTTATTTAATTTCAATTTACTATTTTATTGGAGTGGGGGTACCAGCTAATAGTAGAATGTTTATATTTCAACATTATTATCTTATAATATTATTTCTATAGTCCAAGGGGGACAACACTGTTTATTCATCTTTATAAATTGAATAACATACTGAAAACCACCAGATATTAAACTAATCATCTAATTAGCTAATGAATGAATCAATGAATTAATTTAATTTATTAATCAATCAATTAATTGGCTGTGCATATATGATTTTATTCCTATATATATATATATATATATATATATATATATATATATATATATATATATATATATATATATATATATATATATATATGCAAGTATACGTATGCATACACAAATACATAAGTATACACACACATACATATACATACAGATATATATGCACGTACAAATTTATGATTCAGCCTTGGGGATAGTACTAAATAATGTTATTATTCTGCATATTTGTGGGTTTACTGTAAAGACCAAGCATACGATTGTGTATCCCAACTTGGAATCAGCAAGAAGACCAGTACCACACAACGATGAGGATCTGCCTACAAGAAAAATGTCTGCTTAATAAAGATGTTTGTATTACTCATTTCAGGAAGAGGAATAGGGATCTGACTTCATGCTTCTCTGTTGATGGACCACTTTCTTACAGTAATAACACTGATGAGTTATTTCGCTGTTTGTTCCAAGAGCATGTTCCAGCTGAATGGCGCTTATTCATTGCTTCATCTACGAGAAGCCCCAAGGCAGTACTACTACACAATGGCAATAAGAAACCATCCATTCCCATAGGACATTCAGTGCACAGGAAGGAGTGCTATGAAAACATGCAAGTACTCCTCAATGCCATAAGCTATACAAACTACAGCTGGAAAATATGTGGAGACTTGAAGGTGATTGGAATGTTGATGGAAATGCAATCTGGGTTCACGAAATATTGTTGCTTTTATGCCTATGGGACAGTTGTGCAACTAACAAGCACTATGTGCAATCAGAGTGGCCTTTGCGAAATTCATATGAGCTAGGCGTTTCTAGCATCCAGAGTAAGCCACTTTTAAACCCAGAAAATGTTCTTCTTCCCCACTCTTCACATAAAGCTTGGCCTCATGAAAGCATTTGTGAAGATACTTGCCAGGAAAAGCTCAAAAGGTTTTGAATATGTGAAGGCGAAATTTCCAAAAATCACCGAGGCAAAACTGAAGGAGGGCGTATTCATAGGTCCGCAGATAAAGAAAAAAACTCTTGAAGGAAAACCACTTCCTCACAGCACTGGATGAGATTGAGCTTAAAGCCTGAGAATCCTTCAAATGGTTCTGTGAAAATTTCCTAGGCAACAAGATATCTCTAGAGTTTAGAAATGGAGTGAAATGTCTTCTAGACTCCTACGCTGCAATGGGCTGTCGGATATCACTAAAAGTCTATTTCCTTGATTCACATCTGGACATTTTTGCAGAGAACCTTGGAGCAGTGTCTGATGAGCAAGGGAACGCTTTCATCAAGGTATTGCATCGATGGAACTATGATATCAAGGATTTTGGAATGCAGGAATGTTAGCTGGCTACTGTTGGATGTTATACAGGGATGAACCTGAGACAAAACACCATAGAAAATCCAAATCTCAAAGATTTCAAGTTGATATGCATTCGAGTGTACTGTAACTTATTTGTACACAATAATTTTCATTTTATACAATAAAAAGCCATGACATTAACGTATCTTGTATTCAATAGACTTTATATAGACATGATTTATGTATCCTATAAGTTAAAACAGCAGTATTATTAACATGAAAATGTGACCTGATAGAGGAAACTGTTTTCGGATTCGTAATCAGCATCAACAATTAACCCAGAAAAGTCAATCAGCAACTCTGATGATTAAAAAAAGTTTCATTTTGTTGACCAGTGTTATACTGTTATTTCTCTTTCTCTTTTTATGCATGCTCTAATAAGAATATTGTACTACATCTACTGATAATTAATTATGTTGTAAGTATGAACTTCTTGGACTATCTTATATAATTCTCTGACAAAACCTAGAGGAATAACCAAGCACCCTAATTTTATCTACAGATTTACAATACACTGAAAAGATGGAAGTAACATATGGGGTACTGTGACCTCTTGGCTGAAACAGCTGTAAGAAAGTGCTTCTCTTTCTCTATTCTACAAATTACTAATACTTTACACATGCATTCATATATTATCTGAACTGTTTAAAATAAATAGACATAATATAATGTCTAACAGGTGATGAATACAACCTCTGGATTCCCTCCATTTTCTTCTTGCTATATAAATTAAGGGTAAAACCACTTATTACCCTCGCCAAATTATTATAACCAGTGGGATAATTGCCACGCAATAACCCACACTTGTGTATTAATTAGGTATTCTACCAGTAGTATATTGGATAGATACTGTCCCTTGGTTGGAAAGATGCACACGCTCAAAAGATGCATCTGAAAGATGCACACGCTCAAAAGGATTACAGAATGTTATAATATGCCTTAAAAAGTAAGGGACTATCCCCGCCAGGGAGCCCATTATAGATTTTTATTGAAATCTAATTAACTTATAATTCAACTAAACGTTAGTTTTACATGTATGCAAGGCTTTGTCAAGATTGGTTCACTGGTGTAGGCAGCAAGATTGTTACAGATGGACGAATAGCCAGGTCTGACAGACAGACAGACAGAAATTGATATTCGTGTCTGTGTCTATGTGTGTGTGTGTGTGTGTCTGTGTCTGTGTCTGTGTGTGTGTGTGTGTGTGTGTGTGTGTGTGTGTGTGTGTGTGTGTGTGTATGCAACGGGTAAATTGTCACCATCTCATAATTTTAATTTGACGCATGTCCATTGTTTATTTTTGATTTTGTCCACTACACATTATAGCAGGATCGGTTGAGCACCATCTGTGAGAGAAACAGCACTATGACGCAATTCACTCTGCCAGAAATTTGGAAACGACATGTGGTACTGCTTAGTATTCAAACCGGAAACTCCAATACGAACATTTCAGAGTGCTTAATTGTCAGCTTGAGGACAGTGCAGAGGACTTAGACAGAGATGGATGAGTCTAATGGCGATTACAAAGGTACGGCAGCTCAGAAAACCCACTCTGATTGTTCTGATAAGAAAAGTACTTGAATTTGTTGGTGAGATCCAGGCCATGATTAACAACGATCCCTCTAAGTTAAGCAGGTCCATCACCAGGGGCATGGGTGTGTCTGAGTTTCTTATAAGGGAGGCAGTGCATAAAGACATTCGGTATTCCTCATGCAAGATGAGAAAGGACCAATTGTTATCTCAAGCCATCAAGCTCAAGAGGAAAGACCGCTTGAACAAATTCAAGCATCTCCTCCCACCGAACATGATTTGGCATTTTTTCAGACAAGAAACATTTCTCCCAGGATCAGATGGTGAACACACAGAACAACCGTTGGCTTGCCGTGTCCCCAAAACATGTATCGAGTGAGATAAAAATCAAACATCCAGTCAACATCATGGTGTCTGGAGTGATCACTAGTGATGGTGACGTTATGCCTCCATTTGTCTTCCTACATGGCCTCAGACTCAACACGAAGGCCTACATCAAGTTCCTGGAGGAGGTAGTTCTGTCCTGGGTGAAGAGGGTGACTGCTGGAAGAACCTATGTCTGACAATAGGACTCTGTACATTGCCACACAAGCAGAAGAACCCAGTCATGGCTGTCAGACAATTTTGGCGACCACAGCACCCCTAACATCTGGCCATCTAACTCCCCAGACTACAACTCCCTTCGTAATTATGTG
Source organism: Octopus bimaculoides (assembly GCF_046866305.1). Lineage (NCBI taxonomy): Eukaryota > Metazoa > Mollusca > Cephalopoda > Octopoda > Octopodidae > Octopus > Octopus bimaculoides. The sequence goes on from NW_028315298.1 coordinate 59,109, forward strand.
TGGGTGCAGCTGAGCAAGAGACAAATAAATCTCCTTGTAATACCTAAGATGAACTAAAGACAAGGATTATGGCGGCATTCACGAATTTAATCTTAGAGATCATCCAGGACAGGGATCTTTCCAATCTGACCAACAGATTTTTAATTATTTTTTTTTTTACCTAAACTCTTTGAAACTTCGGATAGTGGTAGAATGTGTCACATCGAACAGGGTTTACTCTTAACGTTTTTGACAAAATGTTGTATTTTAGAAGTAATTTCGTGTTAAAGTTATCATATTTGGGTAATTTTAACCAATCAATGACGTGTATTCATGTGAAGAAAATTACTGCTGCTGTTTGCGAACAACAACTTCCGGATCCAATCCCCTAACAAAACCCTTCCTTAATAACCAGAGATGTTTTTTATAGCAACATAAATTTCAGGGTTGATTTGAGGTTAAAATAACAACAAAATTATTACTGAGACAGACCAACGACGGAGCCTGTATGTGGTTGCATGACCTGCTAGAAAAAGTAGCCAAACTTTTTTTTTATATGAAGAATAGAAAAACCTCTATCCTGTGATATACACGTAGAGTTTATTATGTCTGGGAAAAAAGATGGGATGGTCACAGTTGGCACGTCATTGATCATATCTGTTCAATCATATCCAAATCGGGACAAAACAACAAGTGACGAAGGGAACGAGAGAGCCTTTTCCTGGTCGCTCGAGTTGCTAGAAAGAGCAGCCAAATCTTCCTGACAAAAAGAAAAATGAAATTTCTGTCTTCAAGAAATAAAATAATAATGCAAGTTTTTATTATTTTATAATGTTCAACTAGGAATTCATTACTTCTAGAAACAAATAATACAAGATAGTCATGGCTGGAACGTCTTTTCTCACAGATCCATTACAATCAGAGCTATCCTGTGGTAAAAACAATATTCTTCACTGGATGTTGAAGATATCAAGTATCCATATTCCAAATATTGGGATTCCCTTATAAAATAATATAAACTTGCACGATTTAATTCACCACACCCTGTAAATAAATATATATATATATATATATATATGTGTGTGTGTGTGTGTGTATGTATGTATATATAAAAGCAGTAAAGCCAGTAGCCACACCAAAGTGGCTGTTGAATGTCACTACTAGTTTAACCCCAGGCAGTTTCTCATCTAACTGGTTATCAGTGCAACTCGCTGCACCTTTTATACGCGATATATCGCTTAGGTGGGGTCGGATCGAATTCTTTCTACCCTCTAGCAGCTCTCGGGATCGTGAGACTGACTCAGTTTCGAGCGATTTGGCTCATCTTCAGTTGCAAGCACCTGCATGCCAAAGCAATAGCCAGGATCCGCTACCATTAACAATATATCATGAAGAAAGTGACCAACGGCCACTGATTTGCAACAAGCAAAATAGCTGGTTATAAAGTCTTCAGAAGAGATAGAGTAGTAACATATACTGCACTGTAAACCAGTCGCCACATCAGACGAGCTGTTCAATGTGACTACTAGTTTAACCTCTGGTCCCGAGTTTCTAGATGCCCTCTTAACAAAGCTACAGGCCCTTTTCCAAAATGTTGCACATAGCACTGTCTCCACCCTTAATGACTGGTCTAAGGGATATGACTAAATAAAACTTCGGGGAAAACTTCAAACATGTACTATAATTTATTGAACTTAAGTATTATGTTGTGGAAGGATTCCCACTCTCTCCATGTGACTAAATATTGACTGACACATTTCTATTACATAGACAATTGTTGAGTCGTCAGCAATTGTAGTAAGCAGTTCACTGTGAGACATTGATTGAGAGCGTTGTAATTGACTCATCCCCCTCCTCTCACCCCCTGATATTGCTGGCCTTGTACCAAAGATTGAAATCGATATTAATGATTGCAATGGTGATGAGAATGAGATGATGACTATTTTACAACAATTATAACGTGCTTAATTATGAAATAAAGACACATTTATATTGTTGACCCTTTTCTTTCCAAATTCATTTTTGCCTTTTATTTTATTTCTCTCTTTTTTTTATTTTTAAAATGAAGAATTTATTAAAATAACATTGTCTTCATGAGACAGATGTTCAGAACTTTGTATTGAAGAAGTAGATGGGCTTTCTGACAGGTTGGCATCAAAATGGTTAGATGGAAAGGTCTGCAAGCTAAAACATATGACTAAGATATTTCTATTGAAATATGCTGTCTTTGTTTCAATTAATTTTTAAAATAACGAAGAATTTAGTAAAATAGCCTTGTCGTTATTAAGCTGGTGTTTGGAAGTTTGTATCATAGAATAATGACAAATAAGTTTGTCATTATTAATTAATCAGGTTCTTAGAACATAAATGAAGATGAAACTTTGATGGAAGATTTTAAATTTAGACAATTTTAAAATGGGAAATTTGTGTCATACAACCACAGGTGGTCTCAGGTGGGTTGGCATGAAAAAGGTAAAGGACATTTCTGTTGAAATGTTCTGAGTTTGTTTCAATAGATTTTGAAAATATTGAAAAATATAGTAAAATAAATTTGTCACTAATTATTCTGGTATTTGGAACATAAATGAACATGAAATTTTAATGTAAGATTTTAATTTAGATCACTTTAAATCAAGAAGTTTGTATCACAGAACCAAGGGTGGTTTTAGGCAGGTTGCTATCAAAAGGGTTAGGACAGACATGATGGAAAGATCTGGGAGCTAAATCATATTCTTTTATTTGTTTCAGTCATTTTGACTGTGGCCATGCTGGATCACCGCCTTTAGTAGAGCAAATCGACCCCAGGACTTATTCTTTGTAAGCCTAGTTACTTATTCTTTCGGTCTCTTTTGCCAAACCACTAAGATATGGGGACATAAACACACCAGCATCGGTTATCAAGCGACGTTGGGTTGACAGACACAGACACACAAATATATATATATATATATATATATATATATATATATATATATATATATATATATATAATCTATATATATATATATATATATATATATATATATATATATATATATATATATATATGTGTGTGTGTGTGTGTGTGTAGTATAAAAGGCAGATTTTGTGTGTGTATGTTTAAAATTCATACGTTTACACAATTCCAAATTTCTTGGATTAACAATCGCAATTAATATTCGAAATACAATTTGTTAGATCACTGCATCATTTTTTCACTCCAAAAAATTCCTAATAACGAATATAATCAATAAAACTACAAGAGTAAACATTTTTTTCCTTAATAAAATCTAATTTCCTCTTTCTAATATAAATCCTTTCAACTCCTACTTTCTCTTATGATCCTTTACGAACAATCCAACAGCAAATACAAAAAGAAAGGAAGGAGAAGCACTGACAGTCAAAGAAAACTATTTCAGTATCAAAACTAAAACAATCACATTTCGATACTGTAATGACAGTTTCACTTTAATGGATTCATTTTAATACTACATACATATATACATACATACCTCATTCTAATTGGCGGGAATTGTAAGTTATTTCTCCCTCGTCCTTCACCATGATAACAACACAAAAAAATAGTCACACATCTTTTTCAAATACGATCGACAAACATTTATTCCCTACAAACTGTGAGTTTTTGGGAAAATCTTTTCGTAAATCTTGAGATTAACACCCGCACGATCACCTACCTAAGCCTAAAACCCAAGCTCTAACACTGTAGCGAAAATCGTGCTGGTGTTAATCTGAAAATTTAACAATCTTTTTTATTTTTATTTAGTGTGTGTGTGTGTGTTGCCCATATATATACACACACACACATATATATATATATATATATATATATATATATATATATATATATATATATATATATATATATATATATATATACACTTAAGACTTAGTTGTGGGTTGGGAGTTTGATCGGCAGACGTCATTATTATTATTATTATTATTATTATTATTATTATTATTATTATTATTATTATTATTATTATTATTATTATTATTTTATGTTTGACTTTTGTTTTGCATTTGTACAAGTTGGATCCAAGTCTCACCCAGAGACCTCAAGAGACAACAAGTTAGAAGTTCATGTAGGTGTTTTGCCTAGGGTACCATATATTTGGATTTGTACAGTTTTGTTCAAGTGAATGTTTAAGAAACCGTAAGAAAATTATGTGTTTGCTTTAAAATTTGAGATCACATAGACAGTATTTTACGTTGGATATGGGCAGTTCCCATGAGCACTATCTTTTGAAGTTCAGCCATTTTGGGGTTTCCTGGTATCTGAGCTAGGTAGTAATCAGCCCGTTTCGCTGTCATTCCCAGGGCACCTATGACAATAGGTATTGTTTTCGTCTTCAGATTCCACATTTTGCTAATTTCTATTTCAAGATCTTTATATTTGCTCAGTTTTTGGTAGGTCTTGACAGATACGTTTATATCGATTGGGACAGTCATATCAATGAGGAGGCATGATTTTTGTCTGAAGTCTTTCAGTATGATGTCTGGCCTATTTGCGTCTATCTTTCTGTCAGTTTGAATGGTGAAGTTCCAGAGGAGTGCAATGTGATCATTTTCAAGTACTGGGGGTGGTTTGTGTTCCCACCAGTTTTTATCATGGGCAAGTCCAGGTTTTTGCATATTACCCAGTGAATATGTTGTGCAGCTCTATCATGCCTGTTGAGATACTCTGTAGGCGCAAGCAGACTGCACATGGACAGAACATGATCGATGGTCTCATTTTGTTGTTGGCATATACGACATAATGGGGAGCTGCCGTTCTTTAATATGTTGGCCTGGTAGTTCTTTGTAGGTAGGCATTGATCTTGGGCTGCTATGATAAACCCCTCTGTTTCTGATTTCAAGCTAGAGGCCATTAAACATTGGTGGGTAAGGGCTTTGTCAATATCTGCATTATTCGCTCTGTTTGGGTATTTGCCATTGAGAGGTTTTCCATGCCATTTTTCAGTCATAATATCTAAGGCAGCAATTTTTGCACGGGTTTTTAAGCGCTTAGCTTTTTCTGCAGGTGTTTCTAGTTCGTCTAATTCTTGAATTTGTTGCAATTGGAATTCACTTAGATAGACATTTGCCTGTTTTGTTACTGAGTAAGATGCTTTCTTGCTTTCATGTTTTAAGACAAGTTTTAGCATCCAGTCCTCAGAGTTTTTCAGATAGGTGTCTAGGCCAATTGTGTCTACCTTCATTGATAATGTCAGCTGTAGAAGTCCTCGGCCTCCCTCTTTTCTTGGCAGATAAATACGTTCTATATCTGCCTTAGGGTGGTGCATTCCATGCATGGTCAACAGTTTTCGTATTTTTCTGTTAACATTACATATTTCAGTAATTGACCAGTTAACGATATTGAAACTGTAAGTCACGACTGGTATGGCTAGAGCATTGATCACTTCGATCCTGTTTCTCGCGTTCAGCTCTGTCTTCAGTATTGCTCTCACCCTGCGATAACCTTCTCTTCTGATCCTTTCCCTCATCACTGAGTGCTTGATATTGTCCCCTTCAATTACCCCTAGGCATTTGTAGCTCTCCGTTGGTTCTAACTCTTTTATGACATTTTGCTGGTCAAGGTTCACATTAGATGTTTTTGTCATTTTTCCTTTGATAAAGGTAGCTTTTGCACATTTATCAAGGCCAAATTGCATCCTAATGTCATCACTGAATTGTTTAACAATCGCTAGTAGGCCTTTGAGTTGTTGGTCATTTTTTGCAAAGAGCTTTAAATCATCCATGTAAGTGAGATGATTTATATTTTTATCAAATATTTTATAACCATACTGTGCATCATTGAGCAATTTTGAGAGCGGTATTAGGGCTAGACAGAAGAGGAGTGGTGATAGTGAGTTACCCTGGAAAATGCCACATGAAATTCTTACATCTCCAGCATTTAGAGATTCATTGTCATTGTTCAACATCAGTGTTGTTCTCCATGATCTCATACTTACAGATAAAAAGTTTCGCAGAGTAGGAGCTATTTTATACATTTCCAGACATTTCCTAATCCAGCTATGTGGTAGGCTATCAAAGGCCTTTTTTATAGTCTATCCAGGCTATTGACAAGTGTTTGTGTCGCTTGTGACAATCTTCTAAGATCATCTTATTGATGAGTAGCTGATCTTTACAACCATAAGATCCACGTTTACATCCCTTTTGCTAATTAGGGAATATGCTACTTTCTATTAAAAAACTATAGGTGTATTCGGTTAGGACAGATGTTAGCGTCTTATACGTTGTTGTTAAGCAGGTTATGGGGCGATAATTTTTTGGTTCGTTTGTTTCCTCATTTTTTGAAAGCAAGATATTATTGTTATTAATATTATTATTATCATTATTATTATTATTATTATTATTATTATTATTATTATTATTATTATTTAAAATTTTCCCATAAGGGCGGCTTCGGGAAGGTGGAGAATAGTCGATTATATCGACCCCTATGTTCAGGGTTACGGTTTTAGGGTTAGGGTTTTAGGGTTACGATTAGGGTTAGTGTTACGATGAGGTTTTAGTGTTATGGTTACGGTTTTAGGGTCAGCGTTAGGGTTTAAGGAGTAAGGTTACGTAATCGTGTGGGGGTTAATCTGAAAAATTACCGAAATGTGATAACTACCGTCCTTGCCATCTGTTATAACTTGTGTTGTTCTCTTTAATATGTAGATAGATTATGCCTCCAAGCAAGACAACTTGCTGGGGAAAGAAAGCAACCGGTTTAAAAAGACAGCAACAGACTGCATCAATTCAACACATTCCAGAAGCTACTTTGAGCATAATGCAAAATGGTGCATCAACACCTACTGCCCAATCTGATACAATTCTGGCAGAACTGTGTAGCAACAGATAGCCAGCAATTGCTTCATCAGAAATTGCTGTCCTACCTCCTGCGAAAAGAACTTACCCTGCTATGTATAATCAAGGCAGCGCAAAAAGTTGTTTTGCACAAGCATTTCTATAGCCAATTAGACGGATGAAATTTACGTGCACTTAATAATGTTACGCAAAACAGCCTTCAGACTTTCCCTATTAATTTCATCGTCTTTGAATTATGAACATATTTACATCATAAGGGTTTTTTCGATGTATGGCTTTCTTTTTTAGTTGATTTTCACCTTGCAAGACATATTGTAGATGGCGTAATAAGTCGCACCCGGACAACGTCGGGTTATACTTCTAGTATATATATATATATATATATATATATATATATATATATATATATGACGGGTTTCTTTCATTTTCCGTCTACCAAATGTACTCACAAGGCTTTGGTCAGCCCGGGGCTATGGTAGAAGACACTTGCTCAAGGTGCCACGCAGTGGGACTGAAACCGGAACCATGTGGTTCATAAGCAAGCTACTTTATTTCATAACGATTTGACATGAAGGCATTACAAAGAGGGGACGAACAAGGACAGACAAACATAAAGGGTGTAGTAGCTGCTATTTAGCAATTAAATATAAAAATATCCGACCACTAGGGTAGACCCCTTGCTTGTTCCTCCCTTTTCTGGCTTTCACTTACCTGGTGTCAAACACTCCCAGCTTTAGACACTCCTATGCATTTCTCTTATAGTAGTTGTGTGCTTTATTAAGAAAACCTAAACTTTCTTAAGATTTTCATGTTATTTCAGGAGATTTTCAAATTAACTATTGGTAGATTTGATTCAGAATGTTTTTAAACATCTGTTGGGGTTGCCTCAATGTGTTCACATAAATGTCTCTAAGGAAACAATGGTGAAGATAGGGAACAATATACCACTTTTGAACAGAATTATTTGTTGCGTATAGTATGGTCCAACTTCAAGGCATTTAAGGGTCGCCTAGCAGTTGTCTGATTGAGCTGAAATTTTGCACACCCCAGCTTTTCCTTGATTTAAACAGGATTATGGGGTTAGAGCAGCCATATTTCAAATTTCAGAAAATTACCTGGTGCTAAGGGCCACCCCAAAATATACATATGTAGATATGGCACACTTGGCACGTATCTTCTACTGTAGTTTTGGGTAGACTAAAGAATTTTGAGAGGATTTGGTAGATGGAAACTGTCATATCATTGCTGCATGGTTAAGAATTGTCCTTGTGTGAAGTGAAGTGTGTGTGTGTGTGTGTGTGTGTGTGTGTGTGTGTGTGTGTATGGTCATGTGTTTCAGTGTTCATTTGTGTATGTGTGTGAGTATATGTGCTTGTCTGTTCATATTACCAATGTACCTACTACGTATATTTCCTGTTTAGTACTGGGGAAGTTTCATTTATGAGGATGTACTCCTGTATTTGTTTGAGTGTTGGGTCCTTTGGGTGTTGGGCCCTTTGGGTGCTTGGATAAAATGCGGATGTCATGTTGACCCAGGTTGCCTCCATGCTGGTCTTTGGCATGTTGATAGAGTATGGAGGACTGTTTTTGTCGTCATATTATCTCAAAGTCTTTCCACTATCCTCCTACATACCTCCCCTATGTATGTCATGTTCATATCTTTACAAGCACATTCTATGCATCTTATGCTGTATACTACATCTCTAGTTCTACTGTTAATCCCAGGATGATACTACCTTTTAGTAAAAATGTAAACTCAAACTTGGTCTCCCAGTTCCAAAATGCTGTTAATAAGACTTTTCCAAAACATTCTCATTACTTCCCAGTCATAAATACGCACAGAGTTAGATTCGGTTTCTCTATCACGAAAAACATCTCACAAATAATATCCGCACACAATATGAGGCTTTTACATCCGCAAGAGAGTACCAACAGTAATTACATTAAGCCAGCCATTATTAACCTTTACCATAATAGCAATAATAACACTAATAATAAACCAAGGAACAATAATTATAACATGATTTATAATAATAATAGTCATAACAACAAAATCATTATTTCTGAAGTTAATAGCAAAAGAATTAGGTTTTTAAGTAATAATGCAAAACTCAAAAACACTATATATCAATGCCAAGTTAGTACTCCTACAGGTGTTTCTTCTTATATTGGATCTTCCTCTTCACCAATATCCTCACGAATTTCTAGTCATTTTTCTTCTTTTAGAGACAGAAACAAACGAAATACCACGAGCCTTAGTAAATTAATTTGGGAACTTAAAGACAATAACATAAAATTTAAACTAGAATGGTTTATTCTTTCTATTTCTAGGCCATATGAAAAGGGTGGAAGATCCTGTTCCTTGTGTAATACCGAAATGTTCTTCATTTTATTTTCAAAGAATAAACTGGTAAACACGTTCATTGAAAACTCTTATAGATGTAAACAGTGGCAGCAACACGTGTTTACAGCGCTTAAATAGCATTCACTTTTTTGCAAAACGCTATTAAATTAACTCGTAATACATGAGTTCCTCAAATAGTTCTAGAAAAGTATGACATTCACTCCCTCATATGTTAAAAGATATCATAGATTGATTACGATTGACATATCTTATCTACATATTCTTTATGTGTAAACCTAAATTAGAACTCATATAAAATCTTTAAACACAAAATAGCGCATCATTTTTAGTTTAATTCATAATAGAATTTTCCTACATCAATTGCCTAATATACAATGCCCTATTAACCTTACTTTTTCTTTTTCTTTTTCTTTTTCATATTTCATTGTACCTCAATATCATTCATTAACGACTTCCGATCTATTCACCAATTTGCTTAGCAATGATAAGACTTATTTGTATTCTTGGCCTTCTTAGAGAGAGTTTTCTAAATCTACGATCCTATTTCATCTTTTCAACGTTCCTAGAAACATCTTTAGTCTTAAAACAATCATAGTTTAAGTATTTATTCTCGTAACAAGATTTATCCCAAACATTTAAATTTCTCATTATATGACGCATAATTTACTGATCAATATAATATTATTTTATTTTTAAATCTCGATAAAACTTTTACACTAATAGATTTGTTACGAAATTACTGTTGTAAACCTTATTTATAAGATTAACTTTGCCTTCCTAAGCAATATTTATTCTTTTAACCCCTATTTCAGCCAAACTTTTCTTACATATATTAATAAAATAATCAATTTATGGAGATTAATAGACCACCCATTAACTTTATTATTTATTTATTTATTTATTAATTTTCAGTCATTCAATATCTCATTTACTAATATATGAATTACCTTCCGATAATTATCCCTCCACTTTATTACTAATTACCACACATCGACAGTATTTACATACGTACTAAGGAGTGTATAATTTTACGTATGAATCTCTATGTAAATACGTGTAACAACACATGCATAAAAAGTATATATATATATATATGTGTGTGTGCGAATGTATGCGTATGAACGTTCATATATACACGTGTATCTGTGTGAGTGTGTGTGTATACATTCATATTTTAGTATGAAACTGTATGTGTTTGTGTAGATTTTTGAATATATATATATATATTTTTATATGTATATAATTATATATGTATTTTTGTTGTTATTTTTAAAAAATATATATATGAATATCTATGGATATATGCTTGGTTGGATGCATGTATGTTTATGTGCACTGATATGTTTATGTATTTTTATATTTTATATATATATACATATATGTGTGTACGTGTGGATATGTAGGTGTGTATGTGTATATGTATGTGTGTATGTATATATATATATATGTGTGTGTATGTGTATGTATGTGTATATATATATATATATATATATATATATATATATATATATGTATATGTGTATATATATATATGTATATGTATATGTATACACACATATATATATATATATATATATATATATATATATATATATATATATATATATATATACATATATATATATATATATGTTTGTGTGTGTTTGCATGTTTATGTATGCATGTGTGTTTATGTGTGTGCTTATGTGGGTATACACAAGATTAACCCCATTTATAATGCCTTTTTATTACATAACATTCCTCTCCAATTTTTATCGGATTTTTATAATCCTACCGTCTCCTAACTCTACACTCTGAATTTTCTTTCCCCTTTTATTCTTTTTTCTTTTCTCTTCTTCACTTCTTGTCCAACGGACTATCTGGTAGCGTCCTATTCTCTAACGGTTTTTTCAAATGAATTACGTTATAACCTTCTCTAACAATAGTTCTCATATTCGATTATAATGTCATACGTTTAAGCTGGTTCTCATACTTTTCCCTGAGGAGAAGTTTACATTTTTAATATCGCCGATTCCTATGGATCGCATAAAGTGTAATTCTTCGAAACATATGTCGGAATAAAAGTATGCAGTTATAATATGCGTTTACTCCATTCTTTAAATTTATATATACTCCAATACCCAAAATATCAAGGAGTTTGTACCTCATAAACAGGAGTTACACCACGGTTATTTTGTGATCTTTGCTACCTCAGTACCTATTAAACAATTTAATTTATCCGAGTTATTTTTTACTTGGAGAAAAATACATATAATATATATATATATATATATATATATATATATATATATATATATATATATATATATACATATATATATATATATATATATATATATATATATATATATATATATATATATATATATATATATATATATATATATATATATATATATATATATATATATATATATATATATATATATATATATATATATATATATATATATATATATATATATATATATATATATATATATGTGTGTGTGTGTGTGTGTGGATGTGAGTGTGTATAGGCATAAAAGCATATTTATACAACCACAATACACAACCAATTAATTGAGTAATTATTAAATGAAATTAATTAATTGATTGATTCATTAGCTGGTTAGTTTAACATCAGATGGTTTTCAGTATCTTATTCAATTTATAAATACGAATAGACAGAGTTGTCTCGCTTGGACTATTAACATAATATTATGAAAAAAAAATGGTGAAATATAAACATTCTACTATTAGCTGGTACCCCCACTCAAATAAAACAGTATAAATGAAATTAAATAACTAAATAAATGGATGGTCTACAAAAATAAATGATTAGATGATTAAATGAACAACTCAACACTATTGCATGGTGCCTTGCACTTAATGTATTGTGTCTGATGAAATATATTATACTATAAACATATTTTAACGATGAATAACAAAAAGTTGGGAAAATAACCTATCCAGTCCATTCTAATATCTTATCCGTTGATATATATATGGCAAGAAGAAAATGGAGGGAATCCAGAAGTAGTATTCACCAGCTGTTAGACGTTATATCATGTCTATTTATTTATGTTAAACTGTTCAGATAATATATAAATACATGTGTAAAGTATTAGTAATTTCTAGAATAGAGAAAGAAGAGCAGTTTCTTACAGCTGTTTCAGCCAAGAGGTCACTGTTTCCCATATGTTATTTGCATCTTTTCAGTGTATTGTAAATCTGTAGATAAAATTATGGTACTTGAGTATGCCTCTAGGTATCGTCAGAGAGTTTTATAAGATAGTCCAAGAAGTTTATAGGGTTAATTTATGCATATATTATTTCTCTACTTATATTTGAAAAGGTTGTAGCATGAGAACGAACAGATATAATAACGATCACTCCGCCATTATGTTATAGAAATGCTATATTTTCCCACACTCATATTCATGATAATAATGATTATAATAAAATAGGCACAAACATGGATAGAGCCACTGTTTGATGAAAAGGAATCACTAACTGCAGACCCCAAGAAGATAAGTGGAGCACTCAATAAACAATTCTAAAGTGTTCCCCCCCACACACCCAAACGCACTAGAAAACGTGGAAACAAGTAGACCTGATGGGCCTTTCAGCAACTTTTACCCACAAGAGAAAAAGGAGACCATCAATTAGATTGACATTACAGAAGGGGATGTATTGTCAGTTATTGATGAAATAAACCCAAACTCTGCAACAGACCCAGATGGACTCCCAGCAATTCTGTTAAAAACATGTAAGAAAGCTCTTGAAAAACCACTGCAAATGCTTTTTCCAGAGTTCTCTCGAATGCGGAACATTTCCTGAAACATTGAACGAAGGAATAATCACTATATTTATCCATCATTTTATGTTAAAATGTCTTAATGACGAGTTTAATTTCTTAATTTCTCTGAAGAGAAGATCACATTGATTTACACGATTTCATTCCGTTGGAATAATACCAGTAATATATCTTCGAAACATATGTCAGAAGTAAAAGTATTTGAATAACACCTGTGTCTACCTCCATTTATTTATATATATATATATATATATATATATATATATATATATATATATATATATATATATATATGCATATATTTATATAGACTTTGATAGGTTTTGGTCAGTATTTTTTTGTGTGCACAGTTTGTGACAGGCCATGCCTTTTACTGGGCTCAAATCTTACCAACTATTCTGCCTATATGTCTGTGCACGCATTTCAATGCAATGTATGCCAGAACGTTTACAAAGCTAATGGAGGCCTCAAACGAAATTTTAAAATCTACAAAGATCAGAACTAACCTGCAGCTCTTGGTGGTCCAAATCAGACATGCAGTCTCTGTGTGGGTGTATTTTCAAAACATTGTCTGGTTTAAAAAATCACATCAGATGCCATGATGGTTCTAAGGTGTAGGTACAGGAGGTGGTCAAATTCTGCATAAGGAGTACACAACTACCATATATACATATATTTTTATATATAGTGCAAAGGTGTCAATATATATAGTGCAAAGGGTTTAAGTTGTGTCAATGTTATTTCCATCTTTTAAGTGTATTGTAAATCTGTAGACAGAATTTTATAAGCTTGAAGCTTATAGTGATCACCACACAATGACTAAAGAAAATAGTCTAATGAGGAAGCATATAAGCTCTCATTTTAAGTTTTAAGCTTATAAAATACTATTATCAATATTTACAGAATTGTAAAAATCGACACTGCTTAGAAACCCACTCGCAGTAAAAGCACATGAAAGTTTGTTTAGAAAGAAAACTATAAACTAATTATAGTTTATAAATCTGATAGAAAAATGTAGGTGGGTTCACTAGTGTAATCAGTAACACACTTAGTTGCGTAACAATGTAGAGGGTGTTTGAGCCCCACGCGTACAGAAAATCTACTTTTTTCTGTTGAAGACTTATATGCACCATTATTAGACTATTTTCTTTAGTCATTGTGGGGTGATCGCCATAAGCTTTAAGCTTATAAAATACTATCAATAGAAACACACATATATATGCATGCATTGGCCGAGCAAAAGTGCAGTCACCAGATGGAGAGGCTTATGCAGCAGTACTACAGAGTGACACTCTAGTGCCTTATTTATTCATTCTGTGTCTCGATTCTGTATTGTGTACCTCAAAAGATCAACACAATGATCTGGGTTTCACGTTACAAAAGTCTAGAAGCAGAAGACATCCAGCCACCTAAGTGACTGACATCGATTATGCTGATGGGATAGCACTCTTCGCAGACGAGACAGAAGATGATGAACGTTTGCTCCATACTCTGGAAAATGCTGCCGCTAACACAGGGCGATATGTGAATGAAAAGAAGACAGAGTTTATCACCCTGAATACAACGGGTAAAATCAGGAACATCAAACAGAAGCCCTTGAAAAATGTCAACACATTTACTTACCTAAGCATCAATATTGTGTCCACTGGAAAAGATACTAAATTATGCTTTACTAAGGATTGGTCAGCTTTAGACGGTCTTAGAACAATATGGAAGTCAACCCTACCAGATAAATTGAAGAGACAGTTCTTCAGAGCATTTGGTGAATCTGTGCTTGTATATGGATCTCTGACTTGGAGTCTCATCAAGAGACTCAGTGGCATTCTGGACGGTGCTTACACTCGAATTTACGTGCAGTGATCAACATCTATTGGTCATATGAGTATGTACCAACCTCCTCATCAACCATCCAAGAGAGCAGAGATTGAGGTTTGCTAACGACCGATGGAGAAGAGGAAAGAAGAACTTGTGAGTAAAGTGTTGCTATGGACACGAAATGGTGGTAGCACAGCAGTTGGAAAACCATGGAAGATGTAGTATATACAAAGCTTGCAGAAGACGTAGGATGCCAAGTTGAAGACCTAAAAACACACAGGGATGCTCGGGAGAGATGGAGAGCGGTAGTTAGGCTGGCCCAGGCAATCAGCCTATACAAATATATATATATATATGGCAATAAGGAATCCAGAGGAATGGAGGGAATCCAGAGGTAGTATTCACCAGCTGTTAGACATTATAGCATGTGTATTTATTTATTTTAAACAGTTCAGATAATATATAAATACATGTGTAGAGTATTAGTAATTTCTAGAATAGAGAAAAAAGAGCAGTTTCTTACAGCCGTTTCAACCAAGTGGTCACAGTTCTCCATATGTTATTTCCACCTTTTAAGTGTATTGTAAATCTGTAGATAAAATTAGGGTAGATGCGTATGCCTCTAGGCATCGTCAGAGATTTTCATAAGATAGTCCAAGAAGTTTATAGGGTTAATTTATGCATATATTATTTCTCTACTTATATATGAAAAGTTTGTAGCATGAGAACGAACAGATATAAAAACCATCACTCCGGCATTATGTTATACAAATGCTATATTTTCACACACTCTTATTCATGATAATAATTATTATAATAAAATACACACAAACATGGTTTAAGCAATGGTATTAGTAACCCATCTGTTAATATACCTTAAACAAATGCGCATACACTAACTCATCTTTAATAATAAAATTAAATAATTGAATTATAACCTACAAATATGCAGAATAATAACATTATTTAGTACTATGCCGAAGGCCGAAACAAAAATCTGTATGTGCATATATAACTGTATGTATATGTATGTGTGTGTATACTTATGTATGTGTGTATGCATACGTATATTTGTGTATATATATATATATATATATATATATATATATATATATATATATATATATATATATATATATATATATATATATATATATATTTATATATATTTATATGTATATCTATATATATATATATATATATATATATATATGTATGTATGTATATAGGGATAAAAAGCATATTTACAGAACCCCAATACACAACCAATTTATTGAGTAATTGTTAAATGAAATTAATTATTTGATTGATTCATTAGCTAAATAACTGATTAGTTTAATTTCTGAAGGTTTTCAGTATGTTATTCAAGTTATATAGATGAATAAACATAGTTGTCCCCCTTGGACTATCAAAATAATATTATAAATTAAAAATGGTGAAATATAAACATTCTACTATTAGCTGGTACCCCCACTCAAATAAAACAGTAAAATTGAAATTAAATAAGTAAATAAATGAATGGTCTAAAAAAATATATGTTCAGATGATTAATTGAACAACTCAACACTATTGCATAGCGCCTTGCACTTAATGTATTGTGTCTGATGAAATATATTATACTATAAATATATTTTAACGATCAATAACAACAATTTGGGAAAATAACCTTACCCGTCCCTTCTAATATCTTTTCCATTGATAAATATATGGCAAGAAGAAAATGGAGGGAATTCAGTGGTAGTATTCACCAGCTGTTAGACATTATATCATGTCTATTTATTTATATCAAACAGTTCAGATAATATATAAATACATGTGTAAAGTATTTGTAACTTCTAGAATAGAGAAAGAAGAGCAGTTTCTTACACCTGTTTCAGCCAAGATGTCACTGTTCCCCATATGTTATTTCCATTTTTTCAGTGTATTGTAAATCTGTAGATAAAATTATGGTACTTGAGTATGCATCTAGGTATCGTTAGAGAGTTTTATAAGATAGCCCAAGAAGTCTATAGGTTTAATTTATGCGTATATTATTTCTCTACGTATATTTGAAGAAGATGTAACATGAGTACGAACAGGCATAAAGACCATCACCCCGCCATTATGTTATACAAACGCTATATTTTCCCACACTCATATTGATGATAATAATCATTATAATAAAATAGACACAAACATGGTTTAAGCAGTGGCATTAGTAACTCATCTATTAATATACCTTAAACAGATACGCATAGACTAACACATCTTTAATAATCTAATTAAATTATAACCCACAAATATGTAGAATAATAACACTATCTAGTACTATCCCCAAGGCTGAATCATAAATGTGTATATCCATATATATCTGTGTGTATATGTATGTGTGTTTCTACTGATGAATTTGTATGTGTGTAAGCATACATATATTTGTATGTATATATATATATATATATATATATATATATATATATATATATATATATATATATATATATATATATATATATATAGGGCAGGGAATCGTCAATTAGTAATAAAATTAATAATTAACAATTTTGCCGAGTAGCTCAGTATGAAAAAACCTTTATCGGTAAAACCATTCATAATCATAAATATACAGGGATTAGCAAGAGCTGCTTCTCCAATATGCTGAGAATTCAGAAATAGCAGTCAAAGAACTACTGATTCCAAACTACAAATTTTTTCTCTAACAGATGGCGATATTTATGGCACGCACAGAAGAAAAAACAGAAGAGAAGAGTAAAAACAAACCTGCCTTTAGTTAATTGGGTACGACGTTTCACGGTTAAGGGTATGAAGTTACCCTATTCCGATCTTCAGCCTCAATATTCGAATAAGTTTACAAGTGTCTAATAACTCATGTGCATTTTGACCATGCGACATCAAGACCACGTGAGGCGGACACTAAGAAATTTATCGGCTGTGAAGTGTTTTGAACTCACAACAAAATTATTACTGAGACAGACCAAAGACGGAGCCTGTATGTGGTTGCATGACCTGCTAGAAAAAGTAGCCAGACTTTTTTTATATAAAGAATAGAAAACCTCTATCCTGTGATATACACATAGAGTCTATTATGTCTGGGAAAAAAGACGGGATGGTCACAGTTGGCACGTCATTGATCATATCCGTTCAATCAGATCCAAACCGGGACTAAACAACAAGTGACGAAGGGAACGAGAGTGCCTTTACCTGGTTGGCCGAGTTGCTAGAAAGAGCAACCAAATCTTCCTGACAAAAAGAAAAATGAAATTTCTGTCTTCAAGAAAAAAAATGATAATGCAAGTTTTTATTATTTTATAATGTTCAACTACGAATTCATTACTTCTAGAAATAAATAATACAAGATAGTCATGGCTGGAGCGTCTTTTCTCACAGATCCATTACAATCAGACGTATCCTGTGGTAAAAACAATATTCTTCAATGGATGTTGAAGATAGCAATTATCCATATTCCAAATATAAGGATTCCCTTATAAAATAATATAAACTCGCATGATTTAGTTCACCACACCCTGTAAATAAATATATATATATGTATGTGTGTATGTATGTATATATATAACCAGTAAAGCCCGTAGCCACACCGAAATGGCTGTTGAATGTCACTACTAG
>NW_028315298.1:82500-120000 GCF_046866305.1 Octopus bimaculoides
CTTCTTCTTCTTCTTCTTCTTCTTCTTCTTCTTCTTCTTCTTCTTCTTCTTCTTCTTCTTCTTCTTCGTATTTGTTAGGTAGATTGATTTCTTGTTTGTATTTGTCAGCTTCCTTAAATACTGAAAACAGTTTTTTGTTTTGCTCGTGTTTTGTGGCTATTTGTATTAGTTTTCCTTGCTTCTGGAGTAGGTATTTTTGCAGTCCTATGGTGGTTATTTTATAATAGTTTTCCAGCTGTATAAGACCCATGCCACCTTCTGTGCGTTGTATATATAGCCTTTCTATGTCAGATTTTGGGTGGTGCATCCTATATCCTGTCATTATTTTTCTTGTTTTCCTGTCTATTTTAGATAGTTCGTTTAGTGTCCAGTTAAGGATGTTGTAGCTGTAGCTTATAACTGGGACAGCTAAAGTGTTGATACCCATTATCTTGTTTTTAGCATTGAGCTGTTTTTAGTATTGATCTAACTCGTCTATAGTACTCTTTCTTTATTTTTTCTTTCGTTTGTGTATGTTGTATCCTATCTAGTTCATTGACTCCTAAATATTTATATGGTTGGCTTTCGTCTAGTTCTCTTATTTCATTGGCTTTATCTAGTGTTATATTGCTACTTTTAACTAATTTTCCTCTTTTCAGGGTTGCTTTGGCACATTTTTCTAATCCGAATTTCATATCTATATCCTTGGTAAAACCGTGTACTGTCTGTAGTAGTGTTTCTAGCTCTTTGTCATTTTTAGCATATAATTTTAGGTCATCCATATATAAAAGGTGACTGACTCTTTTTCCGTAGCATTTGTAACCGCATCCAGTTCTATTTAGCAATTCTGTTAAAGGTGTGAGTGCCAGGCAGAACAGGAGTGGAGAGAGCGTGTCTCCCTGGAATATTCCTCTTCTAATGGGGATGGCTTTCGTTTTCACAAGTCCCTCTTTTGTTTGGAGCTGTAGCGCTGTCTGCCATTTGTTCATTGAGTGTCTTATGTATTTTATAATAATTGGTGCCACCTTGTTTATGGATAGTGTTTCCAGAATTCACGTGTAGGGAACACTGTCTAGAGCCTTTTGGTAGTCCACCCAGGCCATACTGAGGCCTTTCTTCTTTCTGCGGCTGTCTTCAGTTATGGCCTTATTGATCAATAATTAGTCTTTACAGCCGTATGAGACCTTGCAGCATCCCTTCTGCTCTTCTGGAAACAGGTTGTTATTTTCTAGGTGCTTACTCAATCTCTGCAATATTATTGCACTAAAGGCTTTGTAGATCGTAGGGAGACAGGTTATAGGTCTATAGTTTTGTGGCTTCTCTGTTTCCGTGGATTTGGGGATTAAGATGGTTTTCCCTTTCGTGAGCCATTCAGGCATTGTCTCTGGTTCTGCTAGTATGTTGTTAAAGTTTTCTTCCAGCTTTTTATGCATTCCTGGCAGGTGTTTTAACCAGAAGTTGGGGATCTTGTCGTGTCCAGGTGCCTTCCAGTTGCTTAGTATTTGAAGTGTCTGGGTGACCTCTTCAGTTGTTATAGGGGCCCAGAGTTGCTCAGGTGCTAAGTTCGTTGTTTTAATGGTCATTTTCTGGTGTTGTTGCTTCACCGACCATATTTGTTTCCAGAATTCTTCCAGTTCTTCTGCTGTTGGTGCTGCAGTAATGTCTATTTTATTTTTACCCAGTTCTTGGTAGAGTTTTTTGGGGTTGGATTTAAACTGTTTGTTTTGTTGGCGTTTCTCATACCGGCGGATCCTTTGTGCTTTGGCAAGGATGTCTTGTTTTAGTTTTTCTTTTGCCTCAGGTAAGTCTTTTTCTGTTATTATTATTATTATTATTATTATTATTATTATTATTATTATTATTATTATTGTTATTATTATTATTATTATTATTATTATTATTATTATTATCATTTTAAATTTTTCCCAAAAGTGTGGCTTCGGGAAAGTGGAGAATAGTCGATTATATCGACTCCTATGTCCAGGGTTACGGTTTTCGGGTTAGGGTTTTAGGGTTACGGTTAGGGTTAGAGTTACGATGAGGGTTAGTGTTATGGTTAAGGATTTATGGTCAGGGTTAGGGTTTAAAGATTACGGTTACGTAATCGTGCGGGTGTTAATCTGAAAAATTATCGAAATGTGAAAACAACCGACCCTGCCATCTGTTATAACAGTTGTTGTTCTCTTTAATATGTACATAGATTATGCCTCCAAACAAGACAACTTGCTGGGGAAAGAAAGCAACCGGTTTAAAATGACAGCAACAGACTGCATCAATTCAACACATTCCAGAAGCTACTTTGAGCATAATACAAAATGCTGCATCAACATCTACTGCCCAATCTGGCAGAACTGTGTAGCAACAGATCCCCAGCAATTGCTTCATCAGAAATTGCTGTCTTACCTCCTGCGAAAAGGAATTACCCTGCTATGTATAATCAAGGCAGCGCAAAAAGTTGTTTTGCACAAGCATTTCTATAGCCAATTAGACGGATGAAATTTACGTGCGCTTAATAATGTTACGCAAAACAGCCTTCAGACTTTCCCTATTAATTTCATCGTCTTTGAATTATGAACATATTTACATCATAAGGGTTTTTTCGTTGTATGGCTTTCTTTTTTAGTTGATTTTCACCTTGCAAGACTTATTGTAGATGGCGTAATAATTCGCACCCGGACAACGTCGGGTTATACTGCTAGTATATATATATATATATGACGGGTTTCTTTCATTTTCCGTCTACAAAATGTACTCACAAGGCTTTGGTCAGCCCGAGGCTGTGGTAGAAGACACCTGCCCAAGGTTCCACGCAGTGGGACTGATCCAGGAACCATGTGGTTCGTAAGCAAGCTACCTTATTTCATAACGATTTGCCATGAAGGCATTAAAAAGATGGGACGAACAAGGACAGACAAACATAAAGGGTGTAGTAGCTGCTATTTAGCGATTAAATATAAAAATATCCGACCACCAGGTTAGACCCCTTGCTTGTTCCTCCCTTTTCTGGCTTTCACTTACCTGGTGTCAAACACTCCCAGCTTTAGACACTCCTATGCATTTCTCTTATAGTAGTTGTGTACTTTCTTAAGAAAACCTAAAATTTCTTAAGATTTTCATGTTATTTCAGGAAATTTTCAAATTAACTATTGGTAGATTTGATTCAGAATGTTTTTAAACATCTGTTGGGGTTGTGTCAATGTGTTCACATAAATTTCTCTAAGAAAACACAAAATGGTCAAGATAGGGAACAATATACCACTTTTGAACAGAATTATTTGTTGCGTATAGTATGTTCCAACTTCAAGGCATTTAAGGGTCGCCTAGCAGTTGTCTGATTGAGCTGAAATTTTGCAAACCCCAACTTTTCATTGATTGGAACAAGATTATGGGGTTAGAGCAGTCACATTTTAAATTTCAGCAAATTACCTGTTGCTAAGGGTAACCCTAATATATACATATGTAGATTTGGCACCCTCGGCAAATGTCTTCTACTGTAGTTTTGGGTAGACGAAAGACTTTTGAGAGGATATGGTAGATGGAAACAGTTATATCATGGCTGCATGGTTAAGAATTGTCCTTGTGTGAAGTGAAGTGTGTGTGTGTGTGTGTATATATGGTCATATACGTATACATATACATATACATATATACACATACATACATCTACATAACAGCCCACTTACGATTCTGAAGACGTGCTCCTGTATTTGTTTGAGTGTTGGGTCCTTTGGATGCTTGGATAAAATGCGGACGTCAAGTTGACCCAGGTTTCCTCCATGCTGGTCTTTGGCATGTTGGTAGAGTATGGAGGACTGTTTTTTATCGTCATATTGTCTCAAAGTCTTTCCACTATCCTCCTACATATCTCCCCTATGTATGTCATGTTCATATATTTACAAGCACATTCTATGCATCTTATGCTGTAGACTACATCTCTAGTTCTACAGTTAATACCAGGGCTAATCCTACATACCATGTAGTTATTATTGTCCTACATAGTTGTGATCTGATGGAGTTCCCTGGCTTTCCAACAATCTTGATGTCAACACATCAAATGTCAACACATTTACTTACCTAAGCAGCAATATTGTGTCCACTGAAAAAGATACTAAATTATGCTGTCTAAGGTTTGGGCAGCTTTAGACGGTCTTAGAACAATACGGAAGTCAACCCTACCAGATAAATTGAAGAGACAGTTCTTCAGAGCATTTGCTGAATCTGTGCTTGTATATGGATCCCTGACTTGGACTCTCATCAAGAGACTCAGTGGCATTCTGGACGGTGCGTACACTAGAATTTACGTGCAGTGATCAACATCCCTTGGTTATATGGGTGTGTACCAACTTCCTCATCAACCATCCAAGAGAGCGGAGATTGATGTTTGCTGACGACTGATGGAGAAGAGGAAAGAAGAACTTGTGAGTAAAGTGTTGCTATGGACACCAAATGCTGGTCGCACAGCAGTTGGAAGACCATGGCAGATGTAGTATATACAAAGCTTGTAGAAGACGTTGGATGCCAAGTTGAAGACCTAAAAACACTCAGGGAAGCTCGGGAGAGATGGAGAGAGGTAGATAGGCTGGCCCAGGCGATCAGCCTATACAAATATATATATATGGCAAGAAGAAAATGGAGGGAATCCACAGATAGTATTCACCAGCTGTTAGACATTATATTATGTGTATTTATTTATTTTAAACAGTTCAGATAAACTATAAATACATGTGTGAAGTATTAGTAATTTCTAGAATAGAGAAAGATGTGCAGTTTCTTACAGCTGTTCCAGCCAAGAGATCACTGTTCTCCATATGTTATTTCCATCTTTTAAATGTATTGTAAATCTGTAGATAAAATTAGGGTACTTGAGTATGCCTCTAGGCATCGTCAGAGATTTTTATAAGATAGTCCAAGAAGTTTATAGGGTTAATTTATGCATATCTTATTTCTCTACTTATATTTGACGAGGTTATATCATGTCTATTTATTTATTTCAAACAGTTCAGATAATATATAAATACATGTGTAAAATCTTAATAATTTCTAGAATAGAGAAAAAAGAGCAGTTTCTTACAGCTGTTTCAGCCAAGAGGTCACTGTTCCCCATATGTTATTTCCATTTTTTCAGTGTATTGAAAATCTGTAGATAAAATTAGGGTACTTGAGTATGCCTCTAGGCATCGTTAGAGAGTTTTATAAGATAGTCCAAGAAGTTTATAGGTTTAATTTATGCATATCTTATTTCTCTACTTATATTTGAAATGGATGTAGCATGAGTAAGAACAGGTATAAAAACCATCACCCCGACATTATGTTATACAAATGCTATATTTTCCCACACTCATATTGATGATTTTAATAATTATAATAAAATACACATAAACATGGTTTAAGCAATGGCATTAGTCACTCATCTATTTATATACATTAAACAAATACGCATAGACTAACTCATCTTTAATAATATGATAAAATTATAACCTACAAATATGCAGATTAATAACATTATTTAGTACTATCCCCAAGGCTGAATCATAAATTTGTATGTGCATATATTTCTGTATGTATATGTATGTGTGTGTATACTTATGTATGTGTGTATGCATACATATATATATACCATTGTTGGTGGTTAAGAACAATACAATACAATAAAAAGACATGTGTATCCCAACTTGGAATCAGCAAGAAGACCAGTACCACACAACGAAGAGGATCTTCCTATTCCAATACCACCAGAAAATGGCCTTCAGATGCCTGACGAAGTTGTATTTGCTGAAGAAAATACTACTGCTGTGGAAGACACTGAAGTGGATGCAGATTTCACGATTGAAAATGAAGACGTACCACAGAAATTTTCTCAAGGAGAGTTAAATGATTTAGTTAGAGACTTGTCATTGTCGAAGGATAAAGCTGAACTATTAGAATCTTGCCTACAAGAAAAATGTCTGCTTAATAAAGATGTTTGTATTACTCATTTCAGGAAGAGATATAGGGATCTGACTTCATGCTTCTCTGTTGATGGACCACTTTCTTACAGTAATAACACTGATGAGTTATTTCGCTGTTTGTTCCAAGAGCATGTTCCAGCTGAATGGCGCTTATTCATTGCTTCATCTACGAGAAGCCCCAAGGCAGTACTACTACACAATGGCAATAAGAAACCATCCATTCCCATAGGACATTCTGTGCACAGGAAGGAGTGCTATGAAAACATGCAAGTACTCCTCAATGCCATAAACTATACAAACTACAGCTGGAAAATATGTGGAGACTTGAAGGTGATTGGAATGTTGATGGAAATGCAATCTGGGTTCACGAAATATTGTTGCTTTTATGCCTATGGGACAGTTGTGCAACTAACAAGCACTATGTGCAATCAGAGTGGCCTTTGCGAAATTCATATGAGCTAGGCGTTTCTAGCATCCAGAGTAAGCCACTTTTAAACCCAGAAAATGTTCTTCTTCCCCACTCTTCACATAAAGCTTGGCCTCATGAAAGCATTTGTGAAGATACTTGCCAGGAAAAGCTCAAAAGGTTTTGAATATGTGAAGGCGAAATTTCCAAAAATCACCGAGGCAAAACTGAAGGAGGGCGTATTCATAGGTCCGCAGATAAACAAAAAACTTTTGAACGACAACCACCTGGGAATCCTTCAAATGGTTCTGTGAAACTTTCCTTGGCAACAAGAGATCTCTAGAGTTTAGAAATGGAGTGAAATGTCTTCTAGACTCCTACGCTGCAATGGGCTGTCGGATATCACTAAAAGTCAATTTCCTTGATTCGCATCTGGACTTTTTTGCAGAGAACCTTGGAGCAGTGTCTGATGAGCAAGGGAACGCTTTCATCAAGGTATTGCATCAATGGAACAATGATATCAAGGATTTTGGAATGCAGGAATGTTAGCTGGCTACTGTTGGATGTTATACAGGGATGAACCTGAGACAAAACACCATAGAAAGTCCAAATCCCAAAGATTTCAAGTTGTTATGCATTCGAGTGTACTGTAACTTATTTGTACACAATGCTTTTAATTTTATACAATAAAAAGCAATGGAATTAACGTATCTTGTATTCAATATACTTTATATAGACATGATTTATGTATCCTATAAGTTAAAACAGCAGTATTATTAACATGAAAATGTGACCTGATGGAGGAAACTGGACTTCAGATTCGTAATCAGCATCAAAAATTAACCCAGAAAAGTCAATCAGCAACTCTGATGATTAAAAAAGGTTTCATTTTGTTGACCAGTGTTATACTGTTATTTCTCTTTCTCTTTTTATGCATGCTCTAATAAGAATATTGTACTACATCTACTGATAATTAATTCTGTTGTAAGTATGAACTTCTTGGACTATCTTATATAGTCCAAGCACCCTAATTTTATCTGCAGATTTCCAATACACTGAAAAGATGGAAATGACATATGGGGTACTGTGACCTCTTGGTTGAAACAGCTGTAAGAAAGTGCTTCTCTTTCTCTATTCTACAAATTACTAATACTTTACACATGCATTCATATATTACCTGAACTGTTTAAAATAAATAGACATAATATAATGTCTAACAGGTGATGAATACAACCTCTGTATTCCCTCCATTTTCTTCTTGCTATATAAATTAAGGGAAAAACCACTTATTACCCTCGCCTAATTATTATAACCAGTGGGGTAATTGCCACGCAATAACCAACACTTGTGTATTAATTAGGTATTCTACCAGTAGTATATTGGATAGATACTGTCCCTTGGTTGGATTCACAACCTCTAACTTTCTTTGAATTTTATATATACACACATATATATATACTAGAACTGAAAGATGCACTCGCTCAAAAGGATTACAGAATGTCATAATAAGCCTTAATAAGTATGGGACTATCCCCCCCAGGGAGCCCATTATAGATTTTTATTGAAATCTAATTAACTTATAATTCAACTAAACGTTAGTGTAAAATGTATGCAAGGCTTTGTCAAGATTGGTTCACTGGTGTAGGCAGCAAGATTGTAACAGATGGACGAATAGCCAGGTCTGACAGACAGACAGAAATTGATATTCGTGTCTGTGTCTATGTGTGTGTGTGTGTGTGTCTGTGTCTGTGTCTCTCTGTGTGTGTGTGTGTGTGTGTGTGTGTGTGTGCGTGTATGCAACGGGTAAATTGTCACCAATTCATAATTTTAATTTGACGCATGTCCATTGTTTATTTTTGATTTTGTCCACTACATATTATAGCAGGGTCGGTTGAGCCCCATCTGTGAGAGAAACAGCACTATGACGCAATTCACTCTGCCAGAAATTTGGAAACGACATGTGGTACTGCTTAGTATTCAAACCGGAAGCTCCAATACGAACATTTCAGAGTGCTTAAGTGTCAGCTTGAGGACAGTGCAGAGGACCTAGAAAGAGATGGATGAGTCTAATGGAGATTACAAAGGTACGGCAGCTCAGAAAACCCACTCTGATTGTTCTGATAAGAAAAGAACTCCTGAATTTGTTGGTGAGATCCAGGCCATGATTAACAACGATCCCTCCAAGTTAATCAGGTCCATCACCAGGGATATGGGAGTGTCTGAGTTTCTTATAAGGCAGGCAGTGCATAAAGACATTCGGTATTCCTCATACAAGATGAGAAAGGGCCAATTTTTATCTCAAGCCATCAAGCTCAAGAGGAAAGACCGCTTGAACAAATTCAAGCATCTCCTCCCACCGAACATGCTTTGGCATTTTTTCAGACAAGAAAAATTTCTCCCAGGATCAGATGGTGAATACACAGAACAACCGTTGGCTTGCCGTGTCCCCAAAACATGTATCGAGTGAGATAAAAATCAAACATCCAGTCAACATCATGGTGTCTGGAGTGATTACTAGTGATGGCGACGTTATGCCTCCATTCATCTTCCTACATGGCCTCAGGTTCAACACGAAGGCATACATCAAGTTCCTGGAGGAGGTAGTTCTGTCCTGGGTGAAGAGGGTGACTGCTGGAAGAACCTATGTCTGACAATAGGACTCTGTACCATGCCACACAAGCAGAAGAACCCAGTCATGGCTGTCAGACAATTTTGGCGACCACATCACCGCTAACATCTGGCCACCTAACTCCCCAGACTACAAATCCCTTCGTTATTATGTGTGGGTGCAACTAATACCCAAGATGAACTGAAGACAAGGATTATGGCAGCATTCTCTAATTTAAACTTGGAGATCATCCAGAACAGGGATCTTTTCAATCTGACCAACAGATTTCTAATTAACTGTTTTTAAACTAAACTCTTTGAAACTTCGGATACTGGTAGAATGTGTCACATCGAACAGGGTTTACTCTTAACACTTTTGACAACATTTTGTATTTTAGAAGTAATTTCATGTTAAAATAATATTTGGGTAATTTTAACCAATCAATGACGTGTATTCAGCAGAAGAAAATTACTGCTGCTGTTTGCGAACAACAACTTCCGGATCCAATCCCCTAACAAAACCCTTCCTTAATAACCAGAGATGTTTTTTATAGCAACATAAATTTCAGGGTTGATTTGAGGTTAAAATAACAACAAAATTATTACTGAGACAGACCAACGACGGAGCCTGTATGTGGTTACATGACCTGCTAGAAAAAGTAGCCAAACTTTTTTTTTATATGAAGAATAGAAAAACCTCTATCCTGTGATATACAAGTAGAGTTTATTATGTCTGGGAAAAAAGATGGGATGGTCACAGTTGGCACGTCATTGATCATATCTGTTCAATCAGATTCAAATCGGGACTAAACAACAAGTGACGAAGGGAACGAGAGAGCCTTTACCTGGTCGCTCGAGTTGCTAGAAAGACCAACCAAATCTTCCTGACAAAAAGAAAAATGAAATTTCTGTCTTCAAGAAATAAAATAATAATGCAAGTTTTTATTATTTTATAATGTTCAACTAGGAATTCATTACTTCTAGAAACAAATAATACAAGATAGTCATGGCTGGAACGTCTTTTCTCACAGATCCATTACAATCAGAGCTATCCTGTGGTAAAAAAAATATTCTTCACTGGATGTTGAAGATAGCAAGTATCCATATACCAAATATTGGGATTCCCTTATAAAATAATATAAACTCGCATGATTTAATTCACCACGCCCTGTAAATAAATATATATATGTGTGTGTGTGTATGTATGTATATATATAAGCAGTAAAGCCAGTCGCCACACCAAAGTGGCTGTTGAATGTCACTACTAGTTTAACCCCAGGCAGTTTCTCATCTAACTGGTTATCAGTGCAACTCGATATATCGCTGAGATGGGGGTGGAGCGAAATCTTTCTACCCTCTAGCAGCTATCGGGATCGTGAGACTGACTCAGTTTCGAGCGATTTGGCTCATCTTCAGTTGCAAGTACCTGCATGCCAAAGCAATAGCCAGGATCCGCTACCATTAACAATATATCATGAAGAAAGTGACCATCGGCCACTGATTTGCAACAAGCAAAATAGCTGGTTATAAAGTCTTCAGAAGAGATAGAGTAGTAACATATACTTCACTGTAAAGCCAGTCGCCACATCAGGCGAATATTTGTTGTGGAAGGATTCCCACTCTCTCCATGTGACTAAATATTGACTGACACATTTCTACTACATAGACAATAGTTGAGTCGTCAGCAATTGTAGTAAGCAGTTCACTGTGGGACATTGATTGAGAGCGTTGTAATTGACTCATCCCCCTCCTCTCACCCCCTGATATTGCTGGCCTTGTACCAAAGATTAAAATCGATATTAATGATTGCAATGGTGATGAGAATGAGATGATGACTATTTTACAACAATTATAATGTTTTTAAATATGATATAAGACACATTTTTATTGTTGACCCTTTTCTTTCCAAATTTATTTTTGTAACTAGACTGATGTTCAGAACTTTGTATTGAAGAAGTAGATGTGCTTTCTGACAGGTTGGCATCAAAATGGTTAGATGGAAAGGTCTGCAAGCTAAAACATTTGACTAAGATATTTCTATTGAAATATGCTGTCTTTGTTTCAATTAATTTTTAAAATAACGAAGAATTTAGTAAAATAGCCTTGTCGTTATTAAGCTGGTGTTTGGAAGTTTGTATCATAGAATAATGACAAATAAGTTTGTCATTATTAATTAATCAGGTTCTTAGAACATAAATGAAGATGAAACTTTGATGGAAGATTTTAAATTTAGACAATTTTAA
Source organism: Octopus bimaculoides (assembly GCF_046866305.1). Lineage (NCBI taxonomy): Eukaryota > Metazoa > Mollusca > Cephalopoda > Octopoda > Octopodidae > Octopus > Octopus bimaculoides. The sequence continues at coordinate 93,684 of NW_028315298.1, forward strand.
AATGGGAAATTTGTGTCATACAACCACAGGTGGTCTCAGGTGGGTTGGCATGAAAAAGGTAAAGGACATTTCTGTTGAAATGTTCTGAGTTTGTTTCAATAGATTTTGAAAATATTGAAAAATATAGTAAAATAAATTTGTCACTAATTATTCTGGTATTTGGAACATAAATGAACATGAAATTTTAATGTAAGATTTTAATTTAGATCACTTTAAATCAAGAAGTTTGTATCACAGAACCAAGGGTGGTTTTAGGCAGGTTGCTATCAAAAGGGTTAGGACAGACATAATGGAAAGATCTGTGAGCTAAATCATATTCTTTTACTTGTTTCAGTCATTTTGTCTGTGGCCATGATGGAACACTACCTTTAGCCGAACAATTTGGCCCCAAGACTTATTGTTTGTAAACCTAGTACTTATTCTATCAATGCTTTTTTGCCAAACCACTAAGAAGAGGTACGTTCTACACCAAAATGACTTTTCTTTTTTTATAATCTTTGAGATTTCATCTTTTATAACTCCTGGTACAAAAACTTTCTTCACCAGATTTTCTATCAGAATCAATTTCCTCGAGAAAGACCCTTCAACACAAGGATGATCCTGGTTACAAAAGTGGACTTGAAAATCTTGAGTGTTGTGAATGATGTTGCAGAAAGAGGTGTCAAACTCATTCAAGATTACAATAAGGTTCTCACATAAGAGGAACCTGAGAAACAATTTGTTTTACAGATCGTTACCGAAAACTGTACAACATAACCAACTGCCACTCAATCCTCTCTTATGCAAAAATACGGTTCAATATTCAGTGTTCACATTATGTTTTTGATTCTATAGAAATTATTGTTGTAAGTATTAACTCTCTTCTTCACTTGTTTCACTCATTTGACTGTGGTCATGCTGGAGCACCGCCTTTAGTAGAGCAAATTGACCCCAGGACATATTCTCTGTAAGCCTAGTATTTATTCTTTCGGTCATTTTTGCCGAACCACTAAGATATGGGGACGTAATCACACCAGCGTCGGTTGTCAAGCGATGTTGGAGGAACAAACACAGACTCAGAAATATATATATATATATATATAACGGGCTTCTTTCATTTTACGTTTACCAAATGTACTCACAAGGGTTTGGTCAGCCCGAGGCTATAGTAGAAGACACTTACCCAAGCTGCCACACAGTGGGACTGAACCCGGAACCATGTGGTTCATAAGCAAGCTACCTTATTTCATAACGATTTGCCATGAAGGCATTAAAAAGATGGGACGAACAAGGACAGACAAACATAAAGGGTGTAGTAGCTGCTATTTAGCAATTAAATATAAAAATATCCGACCACCAGGGTAGACCCCTTCCTTGTTCCTCCCTTTTCTGGCTTTCACTTACCTGGTGTCAAACACTCCCAGCTTTAGACACTCCTATGCATTTCTCTTATTGAAGTTGTGTGCTTTCTTAAGAAAACCTAAAATTTCTTAAGATTTTCATGTTATTTCAGGAGATTTTCAAATTAACTATTGGTAGATTTGATTCAGAATGTTTTTAAACATCTGTTGGGGTTGTGTCAATGTGTTCACATAAATTTCTCTAAGAAAACACAAAATGGTGAAGATAGGGAACAATATACCACTTTTGAACAGAATTATTTGTTGCGTATAATATGTTCCAACTTCAAGGCATTTAAGGGTCGCCTAGCAGTTGTCTGATTTAGCTGAAATTTTGCACACCCCAGGTTGTCATTGATTGGAACAGGATTATGGGGTCAAAACAGCCACATTTTAAATTTCAGAATATTACCTGTTGCTAAGGGTCACCCTAATATATACATATGTAGTTATGGCACCCTCGGCAAATGTCTTCTACTGTAGTTTTGGGTAGACGAAAGACTTTTGAGAGGATATGGTAGATGGAAACAGTTCTATCATGGCTGCATGGTTAAGAATTGTCCTTGTGTGAAGTGAAGTGTGTGTGTGTGTATATGGTCATATACGTATACATATACATATACATATATTATACATATATACACATACATACATCTACATACGATTCTGTCTGTATAGAAATATAAACTGTGGGCATGTGGGTATGATTACCTACTTCGTATATTTCCTGTTTAGTACTGGGGAAGTTTCATTTATGAGGACGTACTCCTGTATTTGTTTGAGTGTTGGGTCCTTTGGGTGCTTAGATAAAATGCGGACGTCAAGTTGACCCAGGTTGCCTCCATGCTGGTCTTTGGCATGTTGGTAGAGTATGGAGGACTGTTTTTTATCGTCATATTGTCTCAAAGTCTTTCCACTATCCTCCTAGATACCTCCCCTATGTATGTCATGTTCATATCTTTACAAGCGCCTTCTATGCATCTTATGCTGTAGATTACATCTCTAGTTCTACAGTTAATGCCAGGGCTAATCCTACATACCATGTAGTTATTATTGTCCTACATAGTTCTGACCTGATGGAGTTCCCTGGCTTTCCAACAATCTTAATGTTGAGTTCAGTCTCTTTCAGAGCTTTCCTAAATCTATGGACTAGTTGTCCATGGGCTGTGGCCTCTACACACATCACTCCTTGATATTTGTCAGTTTTATACCATGTGTTCACCCTGTTTGCTTTGTCACAAGCTCTTTGTATTCTATTCCAGTCTTTGCTTCTATATCTGTGTTTTATTACGTATAACGTTATCTAACTTCTTTCTAGCACCCTTGTATACTAAAACCCTATCTTTCTGATCATATCCAGAGAACTGCATGCCGTGCATGAAGTTCTGTACATGTTTCTTCGTTTCATAGGGTTTGCATAGTGAGGACATGTTGTTCATTATCCTAACTAAGTATTCTATTAGTGTATTAATTATCATGTTGTGTGACAAAGCCGAGTTCTTGTGTACAACATATCTCGAAGCTATGGGTTTCATGTTAGAGTTGAGGAGCTTCATTTTTCCACGACATAAACATATTACCATCTACCCACTGAAACTATAACATGATACAACTGTAAATATATGGTCCAAAGCTAAGTAAAGAATCATACAACACTGCTGGATCCCAAACGCTAGCGAACTTGAACTTCTACAAGTCTGACTGGAAGTCCATCAACAAAGAGATACTCCAGCAAAACTGGCTTTAAAGTCTGTCCATGCAAAACAGTGACATGAAGTTCAATGAATTCATGTCTATAATGCAAACCATATGCTTTAAGTTTGTCCCAGAGAAGAAAGCCACCACACACAAGAACATTATTCCTCGAGATGGACGGATCCTAATGACACGGAGGTTAAAGATCTCGAATTGCTTAAATATGGAACCTAATGACAGCAAAACGCCCTACCTCAAAATGGCCCTCTCAGAGAATAAAATCAGACTCTCCCATGAAAAATAAAGGGTCAACAGAGAAGCCAGGGTGGTGGAAAATATAAAAATCAACCCTAATGCCTTCTAGAAGTTTGCAAAAGAGTCTGCCTCTGTGCGATACAGGATAGGGCCACTGTTTGATGAAAAGGGCTCACTAACTGCAGACCCCAAGAAGATAAGTGAAGCAATCAATAAACAATTCTAAAGTGTCCCCCCACACACACACAAACGCACTAGAAAAATGGAAACAAGTAGACCTGATGAGTTCTTCAGCACCTCTTACATACAAGAGAAAAAGGAGTCCATCAATTAGATTGACATTACAGAAGAGGATGTATTGTCAGTTATTGATGAGATAAACCCAAACTCTGGAACAGACCGAGATGGACTCCCAGCAATTCTGTTAAAAACATGTAAGATAGCTCTTGAAAAACCACTGCAAATGCTTTTTCCAGAGTTCTCTCGAATGCGGAACATTTCCTGAAACATTAAACGAAGGAATAATCTGCCCTGTCCACAAAGGAGGAAGCAGAGCAGATGCTGTAAACTACAGACCTATCTCTCTGACCTCACATATCAGCAAGATCATGGAACACATTGTCAGAGACTGATCACGTCCCTAGAGAAAAATGACTTGCTTACAGACACACAACATTGTTTCCATCCTGGATGGAGCTGCTTGAGACAGCTACTACAGCACGTTGACTGGGCAGAACAGTTCCCAAACAGAAATTAGATTTAACATTCACTACATATATTTTCTCCATGGTTTTATTTAATATACATATAGTTATATACCTCTCATTTATTTGGGTTTTTTCTTCCTTTACCCCTCCTCTTTCTATCGGCTACCTTTGACGTTATATCCTCTAACGTTTTTTGGAAACAAACTTCATTTTCTGTTAAAATGTCTTATTGACGAGTTTAATTTCTTCATTTCTCTGAAGAGAAGATCACATTGATTTACACGATTTCATTCCTTTGGAATAATACCAGTGATATCTTCGAAACATGTGTCAGAAGTAAAAGTATTTGCATAACACATGTGTTTAGCCCCATTTATTTATTTTTATATATATATATGTGCATATTTATATATATATATATATATATATATATATATATATATATATATAATTTTGTTTAACAGAGTTCCAACACTGTCTGTTTTTTATGTTTTATTTATATTCCTGCAGAACCAATGTGGGGTATAGAATATGGAATATGCAATATATAATATAATATACAATATATAATATAAAATGAAATAAAATAAAAATGGATGGCACCATGAAAGAAAGTATTGAATGTAGATGAAATATTGAGTTTATAAATATAAATATATAAAGACGACTCGAGTTTCAGGGCTATTTCCCTTCGTCATGGCCGGTATGACAGACTTGAACAGACTGTAATAAGTTGGCTGGTTTTCTGTCTTTTATACCAATTCCTTTGGACAGCAGCAGTAGGTGTTTGGCTATTTTTAGAATTGATGTCAAATCTATTTTTAGAAATGATGATATTTTAATTTATTGTTTTGTGTGGGTTGTAGGGATAAGATTTTTAAACCCCAGTAGGTGTTTGGCTGTTCAAAAAAAATGATGCCAAATCTATTTATAGAAATGATGATATCTGAGAGATTTTTTGTGTTTTGGTTACAGGGATAAGATTTTTAAACCCCAAGTAAGATGGATTTAATCATTGTTTGTTAAGAGTGGGTTTGAATTTCTTAATAAAGTCCTTTTCTTTGCATTTTCTTTCAATTTCATTCCGGTTGTAAAGTTTATGGAATGGAAATATAATAAAAGTTTGATGACCACATGTTGCCAGATGGTTACTCAGTGGTATTTGGCGGACTTCTGGGTTTTTAATCTGTTGTCGATGTACCCGTGAGCGTTCCGATAGTGCATTACCTGTCTGGCAAACGTACAGTTATTCACAATTAGGGCATTTGATGCAGTAGATTAGATTTCTACTTTTGCAGTTCATGTTCGCATTGGTGAATATTTTCCCTGTTTTTGTGTTCATATATGGGCCGGTATGGATTGATCGGCATGTGCCGCATCGGCTATCATTGCATTTGGATACAGTGAATGTTTGATTTTTGTTGCTGAGGTCAAACCTTGCCTTTGTTAATAGCTTTTTCAAGTCCCACTAAACAAAATAATATATTCCTCTATACACAATCATACAAAAACCCCCACCTTTTTAGTATTTATTTTTACTCGCATAGGTTTTGGTCAGTATTTTTTTGTGTGCACAGTTTGTGACAGGCCATGCCTTTCTTTTGCTGGGCTCAAATCTCACCAACTATGTCTATATGTCTGCACACACCTTTCAATGCAATGTATGCCATAACGTTTGAAAATCTAATGGAGGCCTCAAAAGACATTTTACGATCCACAAAGATCAGAACTAACCTGCAGCTCTTGATGGTCCAAATCACACGTGCAGTCTATGTGTGGGTGTATTTTCAAAACATTGTCTGGTTTAAAAAATCACATCAGATGCCATGATCGTTCTAAGGTGTAGGTACAGGAGGTGTTCAAACTCTGCATAAGGAGTAGACAACCACCATATATACATATATTTATATATATACTGCAAAGTGTTTAGGTAGTGTCAATTTTTACAATTGTGTAAATAATAATAACAGAATTTTATAAGCTTGAAACTTATAGTGATCACCACACAATGACTAAAGAAAATAGTCTAATAAGGGAGCATATAAGCTCTCACTATAAGCTTTAAGCTTATAAAATACTATTATCATTATTTACAGAATTGTAAAAATCAACACTGATTAGAAACCCACTCGCAGTAAAAGCACATGAAAGTTTGTTTAGAAAGACAACTATAAACTAATTATAGTTTATAAATCTGATATATTATACTATAAATATATTTTAACGATGAATAACATGTTGGGAAAATAACTTATCCAGTCCCTTCTAATATGATATCCATTGATAAAAAACAAAATTTGTACTTATAATTTCCATCATGGAATTTCCCTTCTATTGCTCAGAAGAAAATGGAGGGAATCCAGAGGTAGTATTTACCAACTCTTAGACATTATATCATGTCTATCTACATATTTTAAACAGTTCAGATAATATATAACTACATGTGTAAAGTATTAGTAATTTCTAGTACGGAGAAAGAAGAGCAGTTTCTTACAGCTGTTTCAGCCAAGAGGTCACTGTTCTCCATATGTTATTTCCATCTTTCCAGTGTATTGTAAGTCTGTAGATAAAATTAGGGTACTTGAGTATGCATCTAGGCATCGTCAGATAGTTTTATAAGATAGTCCAAGAAGTTTATAGGGTTAATTTAAGCAAATATTATTTCTCTACTTATATTTGAAAACGTTGTAGCATGAGTACGAACAGATATAAAAACCATCACCCCGCCATTTTGTTATAGAAATGCTATATTTTCCCACATTCATATTGATGATAATAATCATTATAATAAAATAGACACAAACATGGTTTAAGCAATGGCATTAGTAACCCATCTATTAATATACCTTAAACAAATATGCATAGACTAACTCATCTTTAATAATATGATTAAATTATAACCTACAAATATGCAGAATAATAATGTATATATGTATGTATATATGTATGTATATATGTATGTATATATATATATATATATATATATATATTTATGTGTATTTCTTCTATCTTAATGAATAAAAATTCTTCTGATAGAATAAATGGGTTAATAGAAACCAATGTAGCAAAGAACACAAAATAACTATGGTTTAGTTCCTGTTTTTAAGGCAGGAACTCCTTGAAATTTTGGGTATTTGAGTATATTTAAGAATTTAAGGATTGGAGAAAACGCATGTTATAATTGCAATTATAATATGCGTTTTCTCCAATCCTTAAATTCTTAAATATATATATATATATCATCATAATCATCTTCATCATCGTTTAACGTCCGCTTTCCATGCTAGCATGGGTTGGACGATTTGACTGAGGACTGGTGAAACCGGATGGCAACACCAGGCTCCAATCTGATTTGGCAGAGTTTCTACAGCTGGATGCCATTTCTAACGCCAACCACTCAGAGAGTGTAGTGGGTGCTTTTACGTGTCACCCGCACGAAAACGGCCACGCTCGAAATGGTGTCTTTTATGTGCGACCCGCACAAGCCAGTCCAGGGGCACTGGCAACAATCTCGCTCGAAAAACCTACGGGGGCCAGTCAGGCGGTACTGGCAACGGCCACGCTCAAAATGGTGCATCTCATGTGCCACCCGCACAAGAACCAGTCCAGGGGCACTGGCAACGATCTTACTTGGTTTGCCGGGTCTTCTCACGCACAGCACATTTCCAAAGGTCTCGGTCAGTAGTCATATATATATATGTATATAGGGATAAATGCATATTCACACAACCCCAATGCACAAACAATTTATTGATTAATTATTAAATGAAATTAATTAATTGATTCATTCATTAGCTAATTAACTAATTAGTTTAATATCTGATGGTTTTCAGTATCTTATTCAATTTATAAAGATGAATAAACAGAGTTGTTCCCCTTGGACTATTAGAATTATATGAAATAAAAAAAATGGTCAAATATAAACATTCTACTATTAGCTCCAATAAAACAGTAAAATTGAAATTAAATAACTAAAGAAATGGATGGTCTACAAAAATAAATGATTCGATGATTAATTGAACAACTCAACACTATTGCATAGCGCCTTGCACTTAATGTATTGTGCCTGATGAAATATATTATACTATAAATATATTTTCACGATGAATAACAACATGTTGGGAAAATAACCTTACCCGTCCCTTCTAATATCTTTTCCATTGATAAATATATGGCAAGAAGAAAATGGAGCGAATCCAGAGGTAGGATTCACCAGCTGTTAGACATTATATCATGTCTATTTATTCATTTTAAACACTTCAGATAATATATAAATACATGTGTAAAGTATTGGTAATTTCTAGAATAGAGAAAGAAGAGCAGTTTCTTACAGCTGTTTCAGCCAAGAGATCACTGTTCTCCGTATGTTATTTCCATCTTTTCACTGTATTGTAAATCTGTAGATGAAATTATGGTACTTGTGTATGCCTCTAGGCATTGTCAGAGAGTTTTATAAGATAGTCCAAGAAGTATATAGGGTTAATTTATGCATATATTATTTCTCTACTTATATTTGAAAAGGTTGTAGCATGAGTACGAACAAATATAAAAGCCATTTTGTTATACAAATGCTATATTTTCCCACACTCTTATTCATGATAATAATCATTATAATAAAATAGACACAAACATGGTTTAAGCAATGGCATTAGTAACTCATCTATTTACATACCTTAAACAAATACGCATAGACTAACTCATCTATTATAATAAAATCAAATAATCAAATTATAACCCACAAATATGCAGAATAAATTTGTATGTTCATATATATCTGTATGTATATGTATGTGTGTGTCTACTGATCAAAGTGTATGTGTGTAGGTATACATTTATTTGTATGTATATATATATATATATATATATATATGCGAGTAAAAATAAATACAAAAAAGGTGGGTTTTTTTGTATGATTGTGTATAGAGGAATATATTATTTAGCTTAAAAGAGTTCCAACACTGTCTGTTTTTTATGTTTTATTTATATTCCTGCAGAACTAATGTGGGGTATAGAATATGGAATATACAATATATAATATAATATACAATATACAATATAAAATAAAATAACATAAAAATGGATGGCACCTATATATATATATATATATATATATATATATATATATATATATAGGAATAAAATCATATATACACAGCCAATTAATTGATTAATTATTTTATTAAATTAAAATACTTGATTGATTCATTAGCTAATTACCTGATTAGTTTAACATCTGATGGTTTTCAGTATCTTATTCGATTTTTAAAGATGAGTAAACAGAGTTGTCGCCCTTGGACTATTAAACTAATTTTATATAATAAAAATGGTGAAATATAAACATTCTACTATTAGCTGGTACCCCCACTCAAATAAAAGAGTAAAATTGAAATTAAATAACTAAATAAATGGATGGTCTACAAAAATAAATGATTCGATGATTAATTGAACAACTCAACACTTTTGCATAGCGCCTTGCACTTAATGTATTGTGTCTGATGAAATATATTATACTATAAATATATTTTCACGATGAATAACAACAACTTGGGAAAATAACTTATCCAGTCCCTTCTAATATCTTATCCACTGATAAAAAAAAGGTTTGTAATTATAATTTCCATCATAGAATTTCCCTTCTATTGCTCATATATTTTGGTAAATGCACATTTAATCCCACTAATTAGACAGATACACGTTTTAATATTTATAATAATATACGGTTTCATACATTTGTAATACCTTATTTCTCGTAAATAATCTAAAAACCACATGCCCTAGTCGTATCGCTATAGCCTTTTATATTATATCCACTAACATATTCACTCATCAACTTTTTACTTATATAATCCTTAATTTAATTTGATCGAATCAAGTCTCGATATCAATTTTTTACTCTCATATTTGTTTCTATGTTTTCATCCATATATAATTTTTATATAGTTTGTTTATGTTATCTGTTAAGCACTAACTAACCATAGCATCGCCATGGCCTTTCAAATAAATTAGTTGACCAATTAGACGACGTGAATGACCACAACCCCCTCCCGATTACCTATAGGGATTCGGCAACTTGTTAATTTTAAAATTACAGAAAAAATAATGGAGGATAATACAGTATCTTGTTAATTGCCCGGAGATTTAAAGCATTTCATTTAGTAATATGGTACCAACTGCTATTATAACTATTGATATAAACTTTCACCCCATTATGGGAACCATGTGTTTAGGCCCTCAACTATTAACATATCATATAGTTGTGTATACGAATAGGCATATCTTATTTCTTTTTTGCCCAGAAGGGGCTAAATATAGAGGGGACAAACAAAGGGATTAAGTCGATTACATCGACCCCAGTGCGTGGCTGATACTTAATTTATCGCTCCGAACGGATGAAAGGCAAAGTCGACCGCGGCGGCATTTGAACTCAGAACCTAACGGCAGACGAAATAGCGCTAAGCATTTCACCCAGCGTGCTAACGATTCTGCCAGCTCGCCGCCTTGATGTAGGTATATCTATGTGTGTACACTTGTTCATTCATTCAGTTATTTATATGCAAGGACAATACGAACCACTGCAGGAATACACCTTACCTAATGCATAAAATATGTGTGTGTGTATATATATATGCGTATATATGTGTATAAAAAACTGTAACCCTCCCAAACTCCATTATTTTCTTCGATTACACTGGTCTACAGCCAATTTTCATCAGTGATATTCTATGGTGTTTTAGATGTAGTTTTGTTCGCAGATTTGAAAAATGTAATCAGTTTCCTTCCATCAGGCACAGTTTTTCTGATGAGATAAGAGAGCTATATAACTCCCATCAGCAGTATCGCTACACGTAAACGTCTTATACTGGTAAATTCTGACTTCTGTTTTATAACAATTTGTATTCATTTTGTAATTTTATGTTTTCAGAATCTTTTTATATATTTTACTTTCTGTTTAAGGTGCCAAGTCATCACCACCATCAAATTCTACTCAGGATGTCAAAGGCATTGCAAGAACAGTCCTGATATATTTTGTCATGTCTGTGGTTCATTTACCACCAAAGCTCAGAAACGTGCCATCACAAGTGAAATCAAGAAGGTCTACCAGTTATACTTTGGCTGCTCTCTTAGGGATCAAGATAAGAGTTGGGCCCTGCACATAATCTGCTCAGCTTGTTCATATGGACTAAGGGATTGGTTAAATAAGAGGAAGAGAGCAATGCCATTTACAATACCTATGATATGGAGAGAGCCAAAGGATCATTTCATGGACTGTTATTTCTGCAATGTCAATGTTTGTCGGTTTACTGTAAAGACCAAGCATAAGATTGTGTATCCCAACTTGGAATCAGCAAGAAGACCAGTACCACACAACGAAGAGGATCTTCCTATTCCAATACCACCAGAAAATGGCCTTCAGATGCCTGACGAAGTTGTATTTGCTGAAGAAAATACTACTGCTGTGGAAGACACTGAAGTGGATGCAGATTTCACGATTGAAAATGAAGACGTACCACAGAAATTTTCTCAAGGAGAGTTAAATGATTTAGTTAGAGACTTGTCATTGTCGAAGGATAAAGCTGAACTATTAGAATCTTGCCTACAAGAAACATGTCTGCTTAATAAAGATGTTTGTATTACTCATTTCAGGAAGAGATATAGGGATCTGACTTCATGCTTCTCTGTTGATGGACCACTTTCTTACAGTAATAACACTGATGAGTTATTTCGCTGTTTGTTCCAAGAGCATGTTCCAGCTGAATGGCGCTTATTCATTGCTTCATCTACGAGAAGCCCCAAGGCAGTACTACTACACAATGGCAATAAGAAACCATCCATTCCCATAGGACATTCTGTGCACAGGAAGGAGTGCTATGAAAACATGCAAGTACTCCTCAATGCCATAAACTATACAAACTACAGCTGGAAAATATGTGGAGACTTGAAGGTGATTGGAATGTTGATGGAAATGCAATCTGGGTTCACGAAATATTGTTGCTTTTTATGCCTATGGGACAGTTGTGCAACTAACAAGCACTATGTGCAATCAGAGTGGCCTTTGCGAAATTCATATGAGCTAGGCGTTTCTAGCATCCAGAGTAAGCCACTTTTAAACCCAGAAAATGTTCTTCTTCCCCACTGTTCGCATAAAGCTTGGCCTCATGAAAAAAATTGTGAAGATACTTGCCAGGAAAAGCTCAAAAGGTTTTGAATATGTGAAGGCGAAATTTCCAAAAATCACCGAGGCAAAACTGAAGGAGGGCGTATTCATAGGTCCGCAGATAAAGAAAAAAACTCTTGAAGGACAACCACTTCCTCACAGCACTGGATGAGATTGAGCTTAAAGCCTGGGAATCCTTCAAATGGTTCTGTGAAAATTTCCTAGGCAACAAGAGATCTCTAGAGTTTAGAAATGGAGTGAAATGTCTTCTAGACTCCTACGCTGCAACGGGCTGTCGGATATCACTAAAAGTCTATTTCCTTGATTCACATCTGGACCTTTTTGCAGAGAACCTTGGAGCAGTGTCTGATGAGCAAGGGAACGCTTTCATCAAGGTATTGCATCGATGGAACTATGATATCAAGGATTTTGGAATGCAGGAATGTTAGCTGGCTACTGTTGGATGTTATACAGGGATGAACCTGAGACAAAACACCATAGAAAGTCCAAATCCCAAAGATTTCAAGTTGTTATGCATTCGAGTGTACTGTAACTTATTTGTACACAATAATTTTCATTTTATACAATAAAAAGCCATGAAATTATCGTATCTTGTATTCAATATACTTTATATAGACACCAACATCATGGTGTCTGGAGTGATCACTAGTGATGGCGACGTTATGCCTCCATTCATCTTCCTGCACGGCCTCAGACTCAACACGAAGGCCTACATCAAGTTCCCGGAGGAGGTAGTTCTGTCCTGGCTGAAGAGGGTGACTGCTGGAAGAACCTATGTCTGGCAATACTACAACTCCCTTCGTTATTATGTGTGGGTGCAACTAATACCCAAGATGAACTGAAGACAAGGATTATGGCAGCATTCTCTAATTTAAACTTGGAGATCATCCAGAACTGGGATCTTTTCAATCTGACCAACAGATTTCAATTTAATTTTTTTTTACCTAAACTCTTTGAAACTTCGGATACTGGTAGAATGTGTCACATCGAACAGGGTTTACTCTTAACACTTTTGACAACATTTTGTATTTTAGAAGTAATTTCATGTTAAAATAATATTTGGGTAATTTTAACCAATCAATGACGTGTATTCATGTGAAGAAAATTACTGCTGCTGTTTGCGAACAACAACTTCCGGATCCACTCCCCTAACAAAACCCTTCCTTAATAACCAGAGATGTTTTTTATAGCAACATAAATTTCAGGGTTGATTTGAGGTTAAAATAACAACAAAATTATTACTGAGACAGACCAACGACGGAGCCTGTATGTGGTTGCATGACCTGCTAGAAAAAGTAGCCAAACTTTTTTTTATATACAGAATAGAAAAACCTCTATCCTGTGATATACACGTAGAGTCTATTATGTCTGGGAAAAAAGATGGGATGGTCACAGTTGGCACGTCATTGATCATATCTGTTCAATCAGATCCAAATCGGGACTAAACAACAAGTGACGAAGGGAACAAGAGAGCCTTTACCTTGTCGCTCGAGTTGCTAGAAAGAGCAGCCAAATCTTCCTGACAAAAAGAAAAATGAAATTTCTGTCTTCAAGAAAAAAAATAATAATGCAAGTTTTTATTATTTTATAATGTTCAACTAGGAATTCATTACTTCTAGAAACAAATAATACAAGGTAGTCATGGCTGGAACGTCTTTTCTCACAGATCCATTACAATCAGAGCTATCCTGTGGTAAAAACAATATTCTTCACTGGTTGTTGAAGATATCAAGTATCCATATTCCAAATATTGGGATTCCCTTATAAAATAATATAAACTCGCATGATTTAATTCACCACGCCCTGTAAATAAATATATATATATATGTGTGTGTGTGTGTGTGTATGTATGTATATATAAAAGCAGTAAAGCCAGTAGCCACACCAAAGTGATGATGAATGTCACTACTAGTTTAACCCCAGGCAGTTTCCCATCTAACTGGTTATCAGTGCAACTCGCTGCATCTTTTATATGCGATATATCGCTTAGGTGGGGTCGGATCGAATTCTTTCTACCCTCTAGCAGCTCTCGGGATCGTGAGACTGACTCAGTTTCGAGCGATTTGGCTCATCTTCAGTTGCAAGCACCTGCATGCCAAAGCAATAGCCAGGATCCGCTACCATTAACAATATATCATGAAGAAAGTGACCATCGGCCACTGATTTGCAACAAGCAAAATAGCTGGTTATAAAGTCTTCAGAAGAGATAGAGTAGTAACATATACTGCACTGTAAAGCCAGTCGCCACATCAGACTAGCTGTTGAATGTGACTACTAGTTTAACCTCTGGTCCCGAGTTTCTAGATGCCCTCTTAACAAAGCTACAGGCCCTTTTCCAAAATGTTGCACATAGCACTGTCTCCACCCTTAATGACTGGTCTAAGGGATATGACTAAATAAAACTTCGGGGAAAACTTCAAACATGTACTATAATTTATTGAACTTAAGTATTATGTTGTGGGAGGATTCCCACTCTCTCCATTTGACTAAAAATTGACTGACACATTTCTATTACATAGACAATTGTTGAGTCGTCAGCAATTGTAGTAAGCAGTTCACTGTGAGACATTGATTGAGAGCGTTGTAATTGACTCATCCCCCTCCTCTCACCCCCTGATATTGCTGGCCTTGTACCAAAGATTGAAATCGATATCAATGATTGCAATGGTGATGAGAATGAGATGATGACTATTTTACAACAATTATAATATTTTTAATTATGATATAAGACACATTTTTATTGTTGACCCTTTTCTTTCCAAATTCATTTTTGTAATTAGACTGATGTTCAGAACTTTGTATTGTAGAAGTAGATGTGCTTTCTGACAGGTTGGCATCAAAATGGTTAGATGGAAAGGTCTGCAAGCTAAAACATATGTCTAAGATATTTCTATTGAAATATGCTGTCTTTGTTTCAATTAATTTTTAAAATAACGAAGAATTTAGTAAAATAGCCTTGTCGTTATTAAGCTGGTGTTTGGAAGTTTGTATCATAGAATAATGACAAATAAGTTTGTCATTATTAATTAATCAGGTTCTTGGAACATAAATGAAGATGAAACTTTGAAGGAAGATTTTAAATTTAGACAATTTTAAAATGGGAAATTTGTGTCATACAACCACAGGTGGTCTCAGGTGGGTTGGCATGAAAAAGGTTAAGGACATTTCTGTTGAAATGTTCTGAGTTTGTTTCAATAGATTTTGAAAGTATTGAAAAATATAGTAAAATAAATTTGTCACTAATTATTCTGGTATTTGGAACATAAATGAACATGAAATTTTAATTTAGATCACTTTAAATCAGGAAGTTTGTATCACAGGACCAAGGGTGGTTTTAGGCAGGTTGCTATCAAAAGGGTTAGGACAGACATAATGGAAAGATCTGTGAGCTAAATCATATTCTTTTACTTGTTTCAGTCAATTTGTCTGTGGCCATGATGGAACACTACCTTTAGCCGAACAATTTGGCCCCAAGACTTATTGTTTGTTAGCGTAGTACTTACTTATTCTATCAGTTCTTTTTTGCCAAACCACTAAGAAGAGGTACATTCTACACCAAAATGACTTTTCTTTTTTTATAATCTTTCAGTTTTCATCTTTTATAACTCCTGGTACAAAATCTTTCTACACCACATTTTCTATCAGCATCAATTTCCTCGACAAAGACCCTTCAACACAGAAGGATGATCCTGGTTACAAAAGTGGACTTGAAAATCTTGAGAAGACAGTTGTTGTGAATGATGTTGCAGAAAGAGGTGTCAAACTCATTCAAGATTCCAATAAGATTCTCACATAAGAGGAACCTGAGAAACAATTTGTTTTACAGATCGTTACCGAAAACTGTACAACATAACCAACTGCCACTCAATCCTCTCTTATGCAAAAATAAGGTTCAATACTCAGTGTTCACATTATGTCTTTGATTCTATAGAAGTTATTGTTGTAAATATAACTCTCTTTTTCACTTGTTTCAGTCATTTGACTGTGGCCATGCTGGAGCACCGCCTTTAGTAGAGCAAATCGACCCCAGGACTTATTCTTTGTAAGCCTAGTTACTTATTCTTTCGGTCTCTTTTGCCAAACCACTAAGTTATGGGGACATAAACACACCAGCATCGGTTATCAAGCGATGTTGGTTTGACAAACACAGACACACAAATATATATATATCTATCTCTCTAATCTATATATATATATATATATATATATATATATATATATATATATATATATGTAGTATAAAAGGCAGATTTTGTGTGTATGTTTAAAATTCATACATTTACACAATTCCAAATTTCTTGGATTAACAATCGCAAATAATATTCGAAATACAATTTGTTAGATCACTGCATCATTTTTTCACTCCAAAAAATTCCTAATAACGAATATAATCAATAAAACTACAAGAGTAAACATTTTTTTCCTTAATAAAATCTAATTTCCTCTCTCTAATATAAATCCTTTCAACTCCTACTTTCTCTTATGATCCTTTACGAACAATCCAACAACAAATACAGAAAGAAAGGAAGGAGAAACACTGACAGTCAAAGAAAACTATTTCAGTATCAAAACTGAAACAATCACATTTCGATACTGTAATGACAGTTTCACTTTAATGGATTCATTTTAATACTACATACATATATACATACATACCTCATTCTAATTGGCGGGAATTGTAAGTTATTTCTCACTCGTCCTTCACCATGATAACAACACAAAAAAATAGTCACACATCTTTTTCAAATACGATCGACAAACATTTATTCCCTACAAACTGTGAGTTTTTTGGAAAATCTTTTCGTAAATCTTGAGATTAACACCCGCACGATCACCTACCTAACCCTAAAACCCAAGCTCTAACACTGTAGCGAAAATCGTGCTGGTGTTAATCTGAAAATCTAACAATCTTTTTTAAAACACTTTTACTTACTAACAATTTTTTATTTAGTGTGTGTGTGTGTGTTGCTCATACATATATATATATATATATATATATATATATATATATATATATATATATATATATATATACACCTAAGGCTTAGTTGTGGGTTGGGAGTTTGATCGGCAGACGTCATTATTATTATTATTATTTATGTTTGACTTTTGTTTTGCATTTGTACAAGTTGGATCCAACTCTCACCCAGAGACCTCAAGAGACAACAAGTTAGAAGTTCATGTAGGTGTTATGCCTAGGGTACCATATATTTGGATTTTGTACAGTTTTGTTCAAATGAATGTTTAAGAAACCATAAGAAAATTATGTGTTTGCTTTAAAATTTGAGATCTCATAGACAGTATTTTACGTAGGATATGGGCAGTTCCCATGACCACTATCTTTTGAAGTTCAGCCATTTTGGGGTTTCCTGGTATCTGAGCTAGGTAGTAATCAGCCCGTTTCGCTGTCATTCCCAGGGCACCTATGACAATAGGTATTGTTTTCGTCTTCAGATTCCACATTTTGCTAATTTCTATTTCAAGATCTTTATATTTGCTCAGTTTTTGGTAGGTCTTGACAGATACGGTTATATCGATTGGGACAGTCATATCAATGAGGAGGCATGATTTTTGTCTGAAGTCTTTCAGTATAATGTCTGGCCTATTTGCGTCTATCTTTCTGTCAGTTTGAATGGTGAAGTTCCAGAGGAGTGCAATGTGATCATTTTCAAGTACTGGGGGTGGTTTGTGTTCCCACCAGTTTTTATCATGGGGCAAGTCCAGGTTTTTGCATATTACCCAGTGAATATTTTGTGCAGGTCTATCATGCCTGTTGAGATACTCTGTAGGCGCAAGCAGATCGCACATGGAGACAACATGATCGATGGTCTCATTTTGTTGTTGGCATATACGACATAATGGGGAGCTGCCGTTCTTTAATATGTTGGCCTGGTAGTTCTTTGTAGGTAGGCATTGATCTTGGGCTGCTATGATAAACCCCTCTGTTTCTGATTTCAAGCCAGAGGCCATTAACCATTGGTGGGTAAGGGCTTTGTCAATATCTGCATTATTCGCTCTGTTTGGGTATTTGCCATTGAGAGGTTTTCCATGCCATTTTTCAGTCATAATATCTAAGGCAGCAATTTTTGCACGGGTTTTCAAGCGCTTAGCTTTTTCTGCAGGTGTTTCTAGTTCGTCTAATTCTTGAATTTGTTGCAATTGGAATTCACTTAGATAGACCTTTGCCTGTTTTGTTACTGAGTAAGATGCTTTCTTGCTTTCATGTTTTAAGACAAGTTTTAGCATCCAGTCCTCAGAGTTTTTCAGATAGGTGTCTAGGCCAATTGTGGCTACCTTCATTGATAATGTCAGCTGTAGAAGTCCTCGGCCTCCATCTTTTCTTGGCAGATAAATACGTTCTATATCTGCCTTAGGGTGGTGCATTCCATGCATTGTCAACAGTTTTCGTATTTTTCTGTCAACATTACATATTTCAGTAATTGACCAGTTAACGATATTGAAACTGTAAGTCACGACTGGTATGGCTAGAGCATTGATCACTTCGATCCTGTTTCTCGCGTTCAGCTCTGTCTTCAGTATTGCTCTCACCCTGCGATAACCTTCTCTTCTGATCCTTTCCCTCATCACTGAGTGCTTGATATTGTCCCCTTCAATTACCCCTAGGTATTTGTAGCTCTCCGCTGGTTCTAACTCTTTTATGACATTTTGCTGGTCAAGGTTCAAATTAGATGTATTTGTCATTTTTCTTTTGATAAAGGTAGCTTTTGCACATTTATCAAGGCCAAATTGCATCCTAATGTCATCACTGAATTGTTTAACAATCGCTAGTAGGCCTTTGAGCTTTAAATCATCCATGTAAACGAGATGATTTATATTTTTATCAAATATTTTATAACCATACTGTGCATCATTGAGCAATTTTGAGAGCGGTATTAGGGCTAGACAGAAGAGGAGTGGTGATAGTGAGTTACCCTGGAAAATGCCACATGAAATTCTTACATCTCCAGCATTTAGAGATTCATTGTCATTGTTCAACATCAGTGTTGTTCTCCATGATCTCATACTTACAGATAAAAAGTTTCGCAGAGTAGGAGCTATTTAATACATTTCCAGACATTTCCTAATCCAGCTATGTGGTAGGCTATCAAAGGCCTTTTTTATAGTCTATCCAGGCTATTGACAAGTGTTTGTGTCGCTTGTGACAATCTTCTAAGATCATCTTATCAATGAGTAGCTGATTTTTACAACCATAAGATCCACGTTTACATCCCTTTTGCTAATTAGGGAATATGCTACTTTCTATTAAAAAACTATAGGTGTATTCGGTTAGGACAGATGTTAGCGTCTTATACGTTGTTGTTAAGCAGGTTATGGGGCGATAATTTTTTGGTTCGTTTGTTTCCTCATTTTTTGGAAGCAGGATATTATTGTTATTATTATTATTATTATCATTATTATTATTATTATTATTATTATTATTATTATTATTATTATTATTATTTAAAATGTTTCCCATAAGGGCGGCTTCGGGAAAGTGGAGAATAGTCGGTTATATCGACCCCTATGTCCAGGGTTACGGTTTTAGGGTTAGGGTTTTAGGGTTACGATTAGGGTTAGTGTTACGATGAGGTTTTAGTGTTATGGTTACGGTTTTAGGGTCAGGGTTAGGGTTTAAGGATTACGGTTACGTAATCGTGCGGGTGTTAATCTGAAAAATTACCGAAATGTGAAAACTACCGACCCTGCCATCTGTTATGATTTTTGTTGTTCTCTTTAATATGTACATAGATTATGCCTCCAAACAATACAACTTGCTGGGGAAAGAAAGCAACCGGTTTAAAAAGACAGCAGCAGACTGCATCAATTCAACACATTCCAGAAGCTACTTTGAGCATAATGCAAAATGGTGCATTAACATCTACTGCCCAATCTGATACAATTCTGGCAGAACTGTGTAGCAAAAGATAGCCAGCAATTGCTTCATCAGAAATTGCTGTCCTACCTCCTGCGAAAAGGAATTACCCTGCTATGTATAATCAAGGCAGCGCAAAAAGTTGTTTTGCCCAAGCATTTCTATAGCCAATTAGACGGATGAAATTTACGTGCGCTTAATAATGTTACGCAAAACAGCCTTCAGACTTTCCCTATTAATTTCATCGTCTTTGAATTATGAACATATTTACATCATAAGGGTTTTTTCGTTGTATGGCTTTCTTTTTTAGTTGATTTTCACCTTGCAAGACTTATTGTAGATGGCGTAATAAGTCGCACCCGGACAACGTCGAGTTATACTGCTAGTATATATATATATGACGGGTTTCTTTCATTTTTCCGTCTACCAAATGTACTCACAAGGCTTTGGTCAGCCCGGGGCTATGGTAGAAGACACTTGCCCAAGGTGCCACGCAGTGGGACTGAACCCGGAACCATGTTGTTCGTAAGCAAGCTACTTTATTTCATAACGATTTGACATGAAGGTATTAAAAAGAGGGGACGGACAAGGACAGACAAACATAAAGGGTGTAGTAGCTGCTATTTTGCAATTAAATATACAAATATCCGACCACCAGGGTAGACCCCTTGCTTGTTCCTCCCTTTTCTGGCTTTCACTTACCTGGTGTCAAACACTCCCAGCTTTAGACACTCCTATGCATTTCTCTTATAGAAGTTGTGTGCTTTATTAAGAAAACCTAAACTTTCTTAAGATTTTCATGTTATTTCAGGAAATTTTCAAATTAACTATTGGTAGATTTGATTCAGAATGTTTTTAAACATCTGTTGGGGTTGTGTCAATGTGTCCACATAAATGTCTCTAAGGAAACACAAAATGGTGAAGATAGGGAACAATATACCACTTTTGAACAGAATTATTTTTTGCGTATAGTATGTTCCAACTTCAAGGCATTTAAGGGTCGCCTAGCAGTTGTCTGATTGAGCTAAAATTTTGCACACCCCAGCTTTTCATTGATTGGAACAGGATTATGGGGTTAGAGCAGCCATATTTTAAATTTCAGAAAATTACCTGGTGCTAAGGGCCACCCCAAAATATACATATGTAGATATGGCACACTTGGCACGTATCTTCTACTGTAGTTTTGGGTAGACGAAAGACTTTTGAGAGGATTTGGTAGATGGAAACTGTCATATCATAGCTGCATGGTTAAGAATTGTCCTTGTGTGAAGTGAAGTGTGTGTGTGTGTGTGTGTGTGTGTGTGTGTATGGTCATGTGTTTCAGTGTTCATTTGTGTATGTGTGTGAGTATATGTGCTTGTCTGTTCATATTACCAATGTACCTACTACGTATATTTCCTGTTTAGTACTGGGGAAGTTTCATTTATGAGGATGTACTCCTGTATTTGTTTGGGTGTTGGGTCCTTTGGGTGTTGGGTCCTTTGGGTGCTTGGATAAAATGCGGATGTCAAGTTGACCCAGGTTGCCTCCATTCTGGTCTTTGGCATGTTGGTAGAGTATGGAGGACTGTTTTTGTCGTCATATTGTCTCAAAGTCTTTCCACTATCCTCCTAGATGTTTCCCCAATGTATGTCATGTTCATATCTTTACATGCACCTTCTATGCATCTTATGCTGTAGACTACATCTCTAGTTCTACAGTTAATGCCAGGGCTAATCCTACATACCATGTAGTTATTATTGTCCTAGATAGTTGGGATCTGATGGAGTTCCCTAGCTTTTCAACAATCTTAATGTTGAGTTCAGTCTCTTTCAGAGCTTTCCTAAATCTATGGACTAGTTCTCCATGGGCTGTGGCCTCTACACACGTCACTCCTTGATATTTATCAGTGTTATACCATGTGTTCATCCTGTTTGCTTTGTCACAAGCTCTTTGTATTCTATTCCAGTCTTTGCTTCTATATCTGGTGTTTGATAACATATAATGTTATCTAACTTCTTTCTAGCACCCTTGTATACTAAAACCCTATCTTTCTGATCATATCCAGAGAACTGCATGCCGTGCATGAAGTTCTGTACATGTTTCTTCGTTTCATAGGGTTTTCAAAGTGAGGACATGTTGTTCATTATCCTAACTAAGTCTTCTATCAGTGTGTTAATTATCATGTTGTGTGACAAAGCCCAGTTTTGTGAACAACATATCTCGAAGCTATGGGTTTCATATTAGAGTTGAGGAGCTGCATTTCCCCACAACATAAACATATTACCATCTACCCACTCAGACCATAACATGATGGAATAGTAGTTATATGGTCCAAAGCTAAGTAAAGAATCATACAACACTGCTGGATCCCAAACGCTAGCGAACTTGAACTTCTACAAGTCTGACTGGAAGTCCATCAACAAAGAGATACTCCAGCAAAACTGGCTTTAAAGTCTGTCCATGCAAAACAGTGACATGAAATTCAATGAATTCATGTCTATAATGCAAACCATATGCATTAAGTTTGTCCCAGAGAAAAAAGCCACCAAACACAAGAACATTATTCCTCGAGATGGACGAATCCTAATGACACGGAGGATAAAGATCTTAAATAAGGAACCTATATATAGGTGTTGGTCTTCCTGTAAGGAGATGTAGGATGGGTGCTGTTTAAGTTCATTATTCCGGTTTTAATGAAATACATCTCCACGTGATTTTATGATTGAGGGATCCGTCGTATATTTATAGCACCGGCGGTGTTAGTGCAGGGAAGCAACCTTAAATTTAGGTGAAAAGGGGGCTAACTCTTGTCTTATTCGTATCTACTTATAATTAATGATACTTAGAGGGAAAGTTCTTGTATGCATATTTAGTTTAGCTTAGGAGGTGTAGTGTATTATATATTTAATTATACTTAGCGAATGAGTATTTAGTAGCGTGAAGACAGATTAGACTAGATTCATGTCTCCTGTTTAATAGGTCGTTCTTAGCCGTTAGGATCTCAAGGCACTCAGTTAAACAGAGCTGACAGCGTCTGTTAGTTGGGTTATAGGAATTAGCTACTTTTAGTATGTGCCACTTTAGTTTATATTCTATCTTATTGTCGTTTAGTTCCCAGATATACCTACTAAGCCCTGTTGAATTTGCCTTATTTCTGTTTTTAAAACTGGATAGGTGCTCATTATATCTAAGACCGGAATAATGAACTTAAACTGCACCCATCCTACATCCCCTTACAGGAAGACCAACACAACTTCAACTAAAACGTAATGCTTTCTCTACCTATCGCTATAGTTACACCACCATATACATTAATATACCCACCAATCACTTCTCATACATCCCTCGCACCACGAACTCTTAACATACTCCTAAACATTCTGATGAGATCTGCCAAACCACTGGCTAGATTGAAACGTACGTAAAGGACTATTACATAACATTCACAATGACTCACTACATAACCTCAACCTCCACAATGTCTCATTACATAACCTCCACACAATAAAATAACGGCTAACTAGCCCAACAGAATTGCTTCTTCTTGTATTTGTTGCTCCATTATCCACACATATATATATATATATATATATATATATATATATATATATATATATATATATATATATATATATATATATATATATATGTGTGTGTGTGTGTGTGTGTGTGTGTATAAATTTAAAGAATGGAGTAAACGCATATTATAACTGCATACTTTTATTCCGACATATGTTTCGAAGAATTACAATTTATGCGATCCATAGGAATCGGCGATGCTAAAAATGTAAACTTCTCCTCAGGAAAAAGTATGAGAACCAGCTTAAACGTAAGACATTATAATCGAATATGAGAACTATAGTTAGAGAAGGTTTAAGCTGGTTCTCATACTTTTCCCTGAGGAGAAGTTTACATTTTTAACATCGCCGATTCCTATGGATCGCATAAATTGTAATTCTTCGTAACATATGTCGGAATAAAAGTATGCAGTTATAATATGCGCTTGCTCTATTCTTTAAATTTATATATACTCAAATACCCAAAATATCAAGGAGTTTCTACCTCATAAACAGGAGTTACACCACGGTTATTTTGTGATCTTTGCTACCCTGGTACCTATTAACCAATTTATTTTATCCGAGTTATTTTTTACATGGAGAAAATAAATACATATAATTAAATATATTTTAAACAGGGTCCCTAAAAAACCTTCTATTATAATAGTTGCCACAAATGGAGTTATTCAACATCAACGCATCATTTAAGGATGTACCCATTCCACCAAAGAAGACATTCCTTAAACAGCTTATCAGTAAGACAAACTCTTTTATAAACCGAGTGAGATGGTTAACCTATTTCTTCGACAACAAGAATGACCTACAAAAAAACAAGGTTCCAAATTCAGATTTTAAAAAACTATTCAAATCTAAGAACTACCCACCACCTTACCCAGAACTAAAACAATTTGAAGAAGAACTATGGTCAATAGTGGAAAATGTGAAGTTTCATAAATCACCATTAAGAAATAATCACCTCAGATACCTCAACAACATAACGAAGGAAATAAACAACATTGATGGAATACTAGTTAAACCCGATAAAACAGGGAATATGTATAAATTATCCAAGGAACATCATAATGATCTACTAAAAAGAGAAATAGAAAAAACTACCGAATCACAAGTAAAACAGCACTAAGGAATGCTAACCTTGAAGCGAAAAAAATCATGGAGAAATATGACTTACAAAAGAGAACTGAACCTTTAAACCCTAAGCAACCCCATTTCGTTTTAAAAGACCATAAGATAAACGTTTGGAATAGCCCTAAATTACGTCTAATTTGTCCATCCAAATCTGATATAGGTATTCTTAGTAAAAACATACTTGACAAATACATACCTACTTTAGTCAAAAAATTAAAACTTAGTTTATGGTCTAATTCTCTGCAGGTAGTAGAATGGTTTCGTAACATTAATGACAAACATAACACCAAATTTATCCAGTTTGACATATCTTACTTTTATTCATCAATTAACCCCATTAGATTAAACAAAGCACTTTGGTTTGCTCACAATAAGGCGGGCCTCCCTAGAGAGGAATTTAAAGTTATTACAGCAGCAAGAAATTCTATAATTAAATTCAATAATAAACTATGGATACGTAAGGACACCCCAGAAGGATTTGATGTCCCTATGGGAAGTTCCGACTCAGCACAAATAGCCGATTTGGTCTGCACATACATTCTTTATGAATTAGAAGACCAATTCCCAAATGTTAAGGGTGGTCTATACAGAGACGACTATTTGCTCTATTTGAATAATACCACAAACCTAGACTGGCTAGGTTTTTCAGTAAAATGGGCTTTAGTATAATATTTGAAGACGAAACATCTATAGCCAACTTCCTGGATGTCACTCTAGACCTACATACAAAAACCTTCTTCCCTTATCACAAACCCTCCACTAACCTTAAATACATTAGCAAGTTCAGTAATCATCCAAATTCGGTAACAAGAAATTTAGTTAGGAACATTTCACTTAGATTATCCAATTTATCCACTAACGAAAATACTTTCAATAAGGAAGCTGAATTTTATAACTCAGCCTTATTAAACGCAGGGTATAGACAAAATGTTAGCTATATTTATTCTACTTATGAAACCGATTCCCCTATTAACAAAAATAATAATAATAATAATAATAATAATAATATAGATTTTAATATTAATAGCAACAATAAATATAATTATCATTCTCATCATAGAATGTTTAACGATAATAACCAGCCAAATATTTCTTCACGAAATAGGGGAAATAACTGTCAGTTCAAACCCTCTTTTAACAATAATAATAATAATAAACTAAAGCTATTTAGAAACAACACTAGCAAATATTCTAAACCAGATTCCAATAAAAATGCCAGGATGATACTACCTTTTAGTAAAAATGTAAAATCAAACTTGGTCTCCCAGTTCCAAAATGCTGTTAATAAGAATTTTCCAAAACATTCTCATTACTTCCCAGTCATAAATACGCACAGAGTTAGATTCGGTTTCTCTAACACGAAAAACATCTCACAAATAATATCCGCACACAATATGAGGCTTTTACATCCGCAAGAGAGTACCAACAGTAATTACATTAAGCCAGCCATTATTAACCTTTACCATAATAGCAATAATAACACTAATAATAAACCAAGGAACAATAATTATAACATGATTTATAATAATAATAGTCATAACAACAAA
>NW_028315298.1:125000-130000 GCF_046866305.1 Octopus bimaculoides
TTTTAAGTTTTAAGCTTATAAAATACTATTATCAATATTTACAGAATTGTAAAAATCGACACTGCTTAGAAACCCACTCGCAGTAAAAGCACATGAAAGTTTGTTTAGAAAGAAAACTATAAACTAATTATAGTTTATAAATCTGATAGAAAAATGTAGGTGGGTTCACTAGTGTAATCAGTAACACACTTAGTTGCGTAACAATGTAGAGGGTGTTTGAGCCCCACGCGTACAGAAAATCTACTTTTTTCTGTTGAAGACTTATATGCACCATTATTAGACTATTTTCTTTAGTCATTGTGGGGTGATCGCCATAAGCTTTAAGCTTATAAAATACTATCAATAGAAACACACATATATATGCATGCATTGGCCGAGCAAAAGTGCAGTCACCAGATGGAGAGGCTTATGCAGCAGTACTACAGAGTGACACTCTAGTGCCTTATTTATTCATTCTGTGTCTCGATTCTGTATTGTGTACCTCAAAAGATCAACACAATGATCTGGGTTTCACGTTACAAAAGTCTAGAAGCAGAAGACATCCAGCCACCTAAGTGACTGACATCGATTATGCTGATGGGATAGCACTCTTCGCAGACGAGACAGAAGATGATGAACGTTTGCTCCATACTCTGGAAAATGCTGCCGCTAACACAGGGCGATATGTGAATGAAAAGAAGACAGAGTTTATCACCCTGAATACAACGGGTAAAATCAGGAACATCAAACAGAAGCCCTTGAAAAATGTCAACACATTTACTTACCTAAGCAGCAATATTGTGTCCACTGGAAAAGATACTAAATTATGCTTTACTAAGGTTTGGGCAGCTTTAGACGGTCTTAGAACAATATGGAAGTCAACCCTACCAGATAAATTGAAGAGACAGTTCTTCAGAGCATTTGGTGAATCTGTGCTTGTATATGGATCTCTGACTTGGAGTCTCATCAAGAGACTCAGTGGCATTCTGGACGGTGCTTACACTCGAATTTACGTGCAGTGATCAACATCTATTGGTCATATGAGTATGTACCAACCTCCTCATCAACCATCCAAGAGAGCAGAGATTGAGGTTTGCTAACGACCGATGGAGAAGAGGAAAGAAGAACTTGTGAGTAAAGTGTTGCTATGGACACCAAATGGTGGTAGCACAGCAGTTGGAAAACCATGGAAGATGTAGTATATACAAAGCTTGCAGAAGACGTAGGATGCCAAGTTGAAGACCTAAAAACACACAGGGATGCTCGGGAGAGATGGAGAGCGGTAGTTAGGCTGGCCCAGGCAATCAGCCTATACAAATATATATATATATATGGCAATAAGGAATCCAGAGGAATGGAGGGAATCCAGAGGTAGTATTCACCAGCTGTTAGACATTATAGCATGTGTATTTATTTATTTTAAACAGTTCAGATAATATATAAATACATGTGTAGAGTATTAGTAATTTCTAGAATAGAGAAAAAAGAGCAGTTTCTTACAGCCGTTTCAACCAAGTGGTCACAGTTCTCCATATGTTATTTCCACCTTTTAAGTGTATTGTAAATCTGTAGATAAAATTAGGGTAGATGCGTATGCCTCTAGGCATCGTCAGAGATTTTCATAAGATAGTCCAAGAAGTTTATAGGGTTAATTTATGCATATATTATTTCTCTACTTATATATGAAAAGTTTGTAGCATGAGAACGAACAGATATAAAAACCATCACTCCGGCATTATGTTATACAAATGCTATATTTTCACACACTCTTATTCATGATAATAATTATTATAATAAAATACACACAAACATGGTTTAAGCAATGGTATTAGTAACCCATCTGTTAATATACCTTAAACAAATGCGCATACACTAACTCATCTTTAATAATAAAATTAAATAATTGAATTATAACCTACAAATATGCAGAATAATAACATTATTTAGTACTATGCCGAAGGCCGAAACAAAAATCTGTATGTGCATATATAACTGTATGTATATGTATGTGTGTGTATACTTATGTATGTGTGTATGCATACGTATATTTGTGTGTATATATATATATATATATATATATATATATATATATATATATATATATATATATATATATATATATATATATATATATATATATATTTATATATATTTATATGTATATCTATATATATATATATATATATATATATATATGTATGTATGTATATAGGGATAAAAAGCATATTTACAGAACCCCAATACACAACCAATTTATTGAGTAATTGTTAAATGAAATTAATTATTTGATTGATTCATTAGCTAAATAACTGATTAGTTTAATTTCTGAAGGTTTTCAGTATGTTATTCAAGTTATATAGATGAATAAACATAGTTGTCCCCCTTGGACTATCAAAATAATATTATAAATTAAAAATGGTGAAATATAAACATTCTACTATTAGCTGGTACCCCCACTCAAATAAAACAGTAAAATTGAAATTAAATAAGTAAATAAATGGATGGTCTAAAAAAATATATGTTCAGATGATTAATTGAACAACTCAACACTATTGCATAGCGCCTTGCACTTAATGTATTGTGTCTGATGAAATATATTATACTATAAATATATTTTAACGATCAATAACAACAATTTGGGAAAATAACCTTACCCGTCCCTTCTAATATCTTTTCCATTGATAAATATATGGCAAGAAGAAAATGGAGGGAATTCAGTGGTAGTATTCACCAGCTGTTAGACATTATATCATGTCTATTTATTTATATCAAACAGTTCAGATAATATATAAATACATGTGTAAAGTATTTGTAACTTCTAGAATAGAGAAAGAAGAGCAGTTTCTTACACCTGTTTCAGCCAAGATGTCACTGTTCCCCATATGTTATTTCCATTTTTTCAGTGTATTGTAAATCTGTAGATAAAATTATGGTACTTGAGTATGCATCTAGGTATCGTTAGAGAGTTTTATAAGATAGCCCAAGAAGTCTATAGGTTTAATTTATGCGTATATTATTTCTCTACGTATATTTGAAGAAGATGTAACATGAGTACGAACAGGCATAAAGACCATCACCCCGCCATTATGTTATACAAACGCTATATTTTCCCACACTCATATTGATGATAATAATCATTATAATAAAATAGACACAAACATGGTTTAAGCAGTGGCATTAGTAACTCATCTATTAATATACCTTAAACAGATACGCATAGACTAACACATCTTTAATAATCTAATTAAATTATAACCCACAAATATGTAAAATAATAACACTATCTAGTACTATCCCCAAGGCTGAATCATAAATGTGTATATCCATATATATCTGTGTGTATATGTATGTGTGTTTCTACTGATGAATTTGTATGTGTGTAAGCATACATATATTTGTATGTATATATATATATATATATATATATATATATATATATATATATATATATATATATATATATATATATAGGGCAGGGAATCGTCAATTAGTAATAAAATTAATAATTAACAATTTTGCCGAGTAGCTCAGTATGAAAAAACCTTTATCGGTAAAACCATTCATAATCATAAATATACAGGGATTAGCAAGAGCTGCTTCTCCAATATGCTGAGAATTCAGAAATAGCAGTCAAAGAACTACTGATTCCAAACTACAAATTTTTTCTCTAACAGATGGCGATATTTATGGCACGCACAGAAGAAAAAACAGAAGAGAAGAGTAAAAACAAACCTGCCTTTAGTTAATTGGGTACGACGTTTCACGGTTAAGGGTATGAAGTTACCCTATTCCGATCTTCAGCCTCAATATTCGAATAAGTTTGCAAGTGTCTAATAACTCATGTGCATTTTGACCATGCGACATCAAGACCACGTGAGGCGGACACTAAGAAATTTATCGGCTGTGAAGTGTTTTGAACTCACAACAAAATTATTACTGAGACAGACCAAAGACGGAGCCTGTATGTGGTTGCATGACCTGCTAGAAAAAGTAGCCAGACTTTTTTTATATAAAGAATAGAAAACCTCTATCCTGTGATATACACATAGAGTCTATTATGTCTGGGAAAAAAGACGGGATGGTCACAGTTGGCACGTCATTGATCATATCCGTTCAATCAGATCCAAACCGGGACTAAACAACAAGTGACGAAGGGAACGAGAGTGCCTTTACCTGGTTGGCCGAGTTGCTAGAAAGAGCAACCAAATCTTCCTGACAAAAAGAAAAATGAAATTTCTGTCTTCAAGAAAAAAAATGATAATGCAAGTTTTTATTATTTTATAATGTTCAACTACGAATTCATTACTTCTAGAAATAAATAATACAAGATAGTCATGGCTGGAGCGTCTTTTCTCACAGATCCATTACAATCAGACGTATCCTGTGGTAAAAACAATATTCTTCAATGGATGTTGAAGATAGCAATTATCCATATTCCAAATATAAGGATTCCCTTATAAAATAATATAAACTCGCATGATTTAGTTCACCACACCCTGTAAATAAATATATATATATGTATGTGTGTATGTATGTATATATATAACCAGTAAAGCCCGTAGCCACACCGAAATGGCTGTTGAATGTCACTACTAGTTTAACCCCAGGCAGTTTCTCATCTAATTGGTTATCTGTGCAACTCGCTGCAACTTTTATATGCGATATATCGCTGAGGTGGGGCAGGAGCGAAATCTTTCTACCCTCTAGCAGCTATCGGGATCGTGAGACTGACTCAGTTTCGAGCGATTTGGCTCATTTTCAGTTGCAAGCAACTGCATGCCAAAGCAAGAGCCATGATCCGCTACCATTAACAATATATCATGAAGAAAGTGACAAACGGCCACTGATTTGCAACAAGCAAAATAGCTGGTTATAAAGTCTTCAGAAGAGATAGAGTAGTAACATATACTGCACTGTAAAGCCAGTTGCCACATCAGACTAGCTGTTCGATGTGACTACTAGTTTAACCTCTGGTCCCGAGTTTCTAGATGCCCTCTTAACAAAGCTACAGGCCCTTTTCC
>NW_028315298.1:135000-182500 GCF_046866305.1 Octopus bimaculoides
ATTATCTTGTTTTTAGCATTGAGCTGTTTTTAGTATTGATCTAACTCGTCTATAGTACTCTTTCTTTATTTTTTCTTTCGTTTGTGTATGTTGTATCCTATCTAGTTCATTGACTCCTAAATATTTATATGGTTGGCTTTCGTCTAGTTCTCTTATTTCATTGGCTTTATCTAGTGTTATATTGCTACTTTTAACTAATTTTCCTCTTTTCAGGGTTGCTTTGGCACATTTTTCTAATCCGAATTTCATATCTATATCCTTGGTAAAACCGTGTACTGTCTGTAGTAGTGTTTCTAGCTCTTTGTCATTTTTAGCATATAATTTTAGGTCATCCATATATAAAAGGTGACTGACTCTTTTTCCGTAGCATTTGTAACCGCATCCAGTTCTATTTAGCAATTCTGTTAAAGGTGTGAGTGCCAGGCAGAACAGGAGTGGAGAGAGCGTGTCTCCCTGGAATATTCCTCTTCTAATGGGGATGGCTTTCGTTTTCACAAGTCCCTCTTTTGTTTGGAGCTGTAGCGCTGTCTGCCATTTGTTCATTGAGTGTCTTATGTATTTTATAATAATTGGTGCCACCTTGTTTATGGATAGTGTTTCCAGAATTCACGTGTAGGGAACACTGTCTAGAGCCTTTTGGTAGTCCACCCAGGCCATACTGAGGCCTTTCTTCTTTCTGCGGCTGTCTTCAGTTATGGCCTTATTGATCAATAATTAGTCTTTACAGCCGTATGAGACCTTGCAGCATCCCTTCTGCTCTTCTGGAAACAGGTTGTTATTTTCTAGGTGCTTACTCAATCTCTGCAATATTATTGCACTAAAGGCTTTGTAGATCGTAGGGAGACAGGTTATAGGTCTATAGTTTTGTGGCTTCTCTGTTTCCGTGGATTTGGGGATTAAGATGGTTTTCCCTTTCGTGAGCCATTCAGGCATTGTCTCTGGTTCTGCTAGTATGTTGTTAAAGTTTTCTTCCAGCTTTTTATGCATTCCTGGCAGGTGTTTTAACCAGAAGTTGGGGATCTTGTCGTGTCCAGGTGCCTTCCAGTTGCTTAGTATTTGAAGTGTCTGGGTGACCTCTTCAGTTGTTATAGGGGCCCAGAGTTGCTCAGGTGCTAAGTTCGTTGTTTTAATGGTCATTTTCTGGTGTTGTTGCTTCACCGACCATATTTGTTTCCAGAATTCTTCCAGTTCTTCTGCTGTTGGTGCTGCAGTAATGTCTATTTTATTTTTACCCAGTTCTTGGTAGAGTTTTTTGGGGTTGGATTTAAACTGTTTGTTTTGTTGGCGTTTCTCATACCGGCGGATCCTTTGTGCTTTGGCAAGGATGTCTTGTTTTAGTTTTTCTTTTGCCTCAGGTAAGTCTTTTTCTGTTATTATTATTATTATTATTATTATTATTATTATTATTATTATTATTATTATTATTATTATTATTGTTATTATTATTATTATTATTATTATTAATATTATTATCATTTTAAATTTTTCCCAAAAGTGTGGCTTCGGGAAAGTGGAGAATAGTCGATTATATCGACTCCTATGTCCAGGGTTACGGTTTTCGGGTTAGGGTTTTAGGGTTACGGTTAGGGTTAGAGTTACGATGAGGGTTAGTGTTATGGTTAAGGATTTATGGTCAGGGTTAGGGTTTAAAGATTACGGTTACGTAATCGTGCGGGTGTTAATCTGAAAAATTATCGAAATGTGAAAACAACCGACCCTGCCATCTGTTATAACAGTTGTTGTTCTCTTTAATATGTACATAGATTATGCCTCCAAACAAGACAACTTGCTGGGGAAAGAAAGCAACCGGTTTAAAATGACAGCAACAGACTGCATCAATTCAACACATTCCAGAAGCTACTTTGAGCATAATACAAAATGCTGCATCAACATCTACTGCCCAATCTGGCAGAACTGTGTAGCAACAGATCCCCAGCAATTGCTTCATCAGAAATTGCTGTCTTACCTCCTGCGAAAAGGAATTACCCTGCTATGTATAATCAAGGCAGCGCAAAAAGTTGTTTTGCACAAGCATTTCTATAGCCAATTAGACGGATGAAATTTACGTGCGCTTAATAATGTTACGCAAAACAGCCTTCAGACTTTCCCTATTAATTTCATCGTCTTTGAATTATGAACATATTTACATCATAAGGGTTTTTTCGTTGTATGGCTTTCTTTTTTAGTTGATTTTCACCTTGCAAGACTTATTGTAGATGGCGTAATAATTCGCACCCGGACAACGTCGGGTTATACTGCTAGTATATATATATATATATGACGGGTTTCTTTCATTTTCCGTCTACAAAATGTACTCACAAGGCTTTGGTCAGCCCGAGGCTGTGGTAGAAGACACCTGCCCAAGGTTCCACGCAGTGGGACTGATCCAGGAACCATGTGGTTCGTAAGCAAGCTACCTTATTTCATAACGATTTGCCATGAAGGCATTAAAAAGATGGGACGAACAAGGACAGACAAACATAAAGGGTGTAGTAGCTGCTATTTAGCGATTAAATATAAAAATATCCGACCACCAGGTTAGACCCCTTGCTTGTTCCTCCCTTTTCTGGCTTTCACTTACCTGGTGTCAAACACTCCCAGCTTTAGACACTCCTATGCATTTCTCTTATAGTAGTTGTGTACTCTCTTAAGAAAACCTAAAATTTCTTAAGATTTTCATGTTATTTCAGGAAATTTTCAAATTAACTATTGGTAGATTTGATTCAGAATGTTTTTAAACATCTGTTGGGGTTGTGTCAATGTGTTCACATAAATTTCTCTAAGAAAACACAAAATGGTCAAGATAGGGAACAATATACCACTTTTGAACAGAATTATTTGTTGCGTATAGTATGTTCCAACTTCAAGGCATTTAAGGGTCGCCTAGCAGTTGTCTGATTGAGCTGAAATTTTGCAAACCCCAACTTTTCATTGATTGGAACAAGATTATGGGGTTAGAGCAGTCACATTTTAAATTTCAGCAAATTACCTGTTGCTAAGGGTAACCCTAATATATACATATGTAGATTTGGCACCCTCGGCAAATGTCTTCTACTGTAGTTTTGGGTAGACGAAAGACTTTTGAGTGGATATGGTAGATGGAAACAGTTATATCATAGCTGCATGGTTAAGAATTGTCCTTGTGTGAAGTGAAGTGTGTGTGTGTGTGTGTATATATGGTCATATACGTATACATATACATATACATATATACACATACATACATCTACATAACAGCCCACTTACGATTCTGAAGACGTGCTCCTGTATTTGTTTGAGTGTTGGGTCCTTTGGATGCTTGGATAAAATGCGGACGTCAAGTTGACCCAGGTTTCCTCCATGCTGGTCTTTGGCATGTTGGTAGAGTATGGAGGACTGTTTTTTATCGTCATATTGTCTCAAAGTCTTTCCACTATCCTCCTACATATCTCCCCTATGTATGTCATGTTCATATATTTACAAGCACATTCTATGCATCTTATGCTGTAGACTACATCTCTAGTTCTACAGTTAATACCAGGGCTAATCCTACATACCATGTAGTTATTATTGTCCTACATAGTTGTGATCTGATGGAGTTCCCTGGCTTTCCAACAATCTTGATGTCAACACATCAAATGTCAACACATTTACTTACCTAAGCAGCAATATTGTGTCCACTGAAAAAGATACTAAATTATGCTGTCTAAGGTTTGGGCAGCTTTAGACGGTCTTAGAACAATACGGAAGTCAACCCTACCAGATAAATTGAAGAGACAGTTCTTCAGAGCATTTGCTGAATCTGTGCTTGTATATGGATCCCTGACTTGGACTCTCATCAAGAGACTCAGTGGCATTCTGGACGGTGCGTACACTAGAATTTACGTGCAGTGATCAACATCCCTTGGTTATATGGGTGTGTACCAACTTCCTCATCAACCATCCAAGAGAGCGGAGATTGATGTTTGCTGACGACTGATGGAGAAGAGGAAAGAAGAACTTGTGAGTAAAGTGTTGCTATGGACACCAAATGCTGGTCGCACAGCAGTTGGAAGACCATGGCAGATGTAGTATATACAAAGCTTGTAGAAGACGTTGGATGCCAAGTTGAAGACCTAAAAACACTCAGGGAAGCTCGGGAGAGATGGAGAGAGGTAGATAGGCTGGCCCAGGCGATCAGCCTATACAAATATATATATATGGCAAGAAGAAAATGGAGGGAATCCACAGATAGTATTCACCAGCTGTTAGACATTATATTATGTGTATTTATTTATTTTAAACAGTTCAGATAAACTATAAATACATGTGTGAAGTATTAGTAATTTCTAGAATAGAGAAAGATGTGCAGTTTCTTACAGCTGTTCCAGCCAAGAGATCACTGTTCTCCATATGTTATTTCCATCTTTTAAATGTATTGTAAATCTGTAGATAAAATTAGGGTACTTGAGTATGCCTCTAGGCATCGTCAGAGATTTTTATAAGATAGTCCAAGAAGTTTATAGGGTTAATTTATGCATATCTTATTTCTCTACTTATATTTGACGAGGTTATATCATGTCTATTTATTTATTTCAAACAGTTCAGATAATATATAAATACATGTGTAAAATCTTAATAATTTCTAGAATAGAGAAAAAAGAGCAGTTTCTTACAGCTGTTTCAGCCAA
The DNA here is from genome assembly GCF_046866305.1 of Octopus bimaculoides. Classification (NCBI taxonomy): domain Eukaryota; kingdom Metazoa; phylum Mollusca; class Cephalopoda; order Octopoda; family Octopodidae; genus Octopus; species Octopus bimaculoides. Next base: position 139,650 of record NW_028315298.1, read on the forward strand.
GAGGTCACTGTTCCCCATATGTTATTTCCATTTTTTCAGTGTATTGAAAATCTGTAGATAAAATTAGGGTACTTGAGTATGCCTCTAGGCATCGTTAGAGAGTTTTATAAGATAGTCCAAGAAGTTTATAGGTTTAATTTATGCATATCTTATTTCTCTACTTATATTTGAAATGGATGTAGCATGAGTAAGAACAGGTATAAAAACCATCACCCCGACATTATGTTATACAAATGCTATATTTTCCCACACTCATATTGATGATTTTAATAATTATAATAAAATACACATAAACATGGTTTAAGCAATGGCATTAGTCACTCATCTATTTATATACATTAAACAAATACGCATAGACTAACTCATCTTTAATAATATGATAAAATTATAACCTACAAATATGCAGATTAATAACATTATTTAGTACTATCCCCAAGGCTGAATCATAAATTTGTATGTGCATATATTTCTGTATGTATATGTATGTGTGTGTATACTTATGTATGTGTGTATGCATACATATATATATACCATTGTTGGTGGTTAAGAACAATACAATACAATAAAAAGACATGTGTATCCCAACTTGGAATCAGCAAGAAGACCAGTACCACACAACGAAGAGGATCTTCCTATTCCAATACCACCAGAAAATGGCCTTCAGATGCCTGACGAAGTTGTATTTGCTGAAGAAAATACTACTGCTGTGGAAGACACTGAAGTGGATGCAGATTTCACGATTGAAAATGAAGACGTACCACAGAAATTTTCTCAAGGAGAGTTAAATGATTTAGTTAGAGACTTGTCATTGTCGAAGGATAAAGCTGAACTATTAGAATCTTGCCTACAAGAAAAATGTCTGCTTAATAAAGATGTTTGTATTACTCATTTCAGGAAGAGATATAGGGATCTGACTTCATGCTTCTCTGTTGATGGACCACTTTCTTACAGTAATAACACTGATGAGTTATTTCGCTGTTTGTTCCAAGAGCATGTTCCAGCTGAATGGCGCTTATTCATTGCTTCATCTACGAGAAGCCCCAAGGCAGTACTACTACACAATGGCAATAAGAAACCATCCATTCCCATAGGACATTCTGTGCACAGGAAGGAGTGCTATGAAAACATGCAAGTACTCCTCAATGCCATAAACTATACAAACTACAGCTGGAAAATATGTGGAGACTTGAAGGTGATTGGAATGTTGATGGAAATGCAATCTGGGTTCACGAAATATTGTTGCTTTTATGCCTATGGGACAGTTGTGCAACTAACAAGCACTATGTGCAATCAGAGTGGCCTTTGCGAAATTCATATGAGCTAGGCGTTTCTAGCATCCAGAGTAAGCCACTTTTAAACCCAGAAAATGTTCTTCTTCCCCACTCTTCACATAAAGCTTGGCCTCATGAAAGCATTTGTGAAGATACTTGCCAGGAAAAGCTCAAAAGGTTTTGAATATGTGAAGGCGAAATTTCCAAAAATCACCGAGGCAAAACTGAAGGAGGGCGTATTCATAGGTCCGCAGATAAACAAAAAACTTTTGAACGACAACCACCTGGGAATCCTTCAAATGGTTCTGTGAAACTTTCCTTGGCAACAAGAGATCTCTAGAGTTTAGAAATGGAGTGAAATGTCTTCTAGACTCCTACGCTGCAATGGGCTGTCGGATATCACTAAAAGTCAATTTCCTTGATTCGCATCTGGACTTTTTTGCAGAGAACCTTGGAGCAGTGTCTGATGAGCAAGGGAACGCTTTCATCAAGGTATTGCATCAATGGAACAATGATATCAAGGATTTTGGAATGCAGGAATGTTAGCTGGCTACTGTTGGATGTTATACAGGGATGAACCTGAGACAAAACACCATAGAAAGTCCAAATCCCAAAGATTTCAAGTTGTTATGCATTCGAGTGTACTGTAACTTATTTGTACACAATGCTTTTAATTTTATACAATAAAAAGCAATGGAATTAACGTATCTTGTATTCAATATACTTTATATAGACATGATTTATGTATCCTATAAGTTAAAACAGCAGTATTATTAACATGAAAACGTGACCTGATAGAGGAAACTGGACTTCAGATTCGTAATCAGCATCAAAAATTAACCCAGAAAAGTCAATCAGCAACTCTGATGATTAAAAAAGGTTTCATTTTGTTGACCAGTGTTATACTGTTATTTCTCTTTCTCTTTTTATGCATGCTCTAATAAGAATATTGTACTACATCTACTGATAATTAATTCTGTTGTAAGTATGAACTTCTTGGACTATCTTATATAGTCCAAGCACCCTAATTTTATCTGCAGATTTCCAATACACTGAAAAGATGGAAATGACATATGGGGTACTGTGACCTCTTGGTTGAAACAGCTGTAAGAAAGTGCTTCTCTTTCTCTATTCTACAAATTACTAATACTTTACACATGCATTCATATATTACCTGAACTGTTTAAAATAAATAGACATAATATAATGTCTAACAGGTGATGAATACAACCTCTGTATTCCCTCCATTTTCTTCTTGCTATATAAATTAAGGGAAAAACCACTTATTACCCTCGCCTAATTATTATAACCAGTGGGGTAATTGCCACGCAATAACCAACACTTGTGTATTAATTAGGTATTCTACCAGTAGTATATTGGATAGATACTGTCCCTTGGTTGGATTCACAACCTCTAACTTTCTTTGAATTTTATATATACACACATATATATATACTAGAACTGAAAGATGCACTCGCTCAAAAGGATTACAGAATGTCATAATAAGCCTTAATAAGTATGGGACTATCCCCCCCAGGGAGCCCATTATAGATTTTTATTGAAATCTAATTAACTTATAATTCAACTAAACGTTAGTGTAAAATGTATGCAAGGCTTTGTCAAGATTGGTTCACTGGTGTAGGCAGCAAGATTGTAACAGATGGACGAATAGCCAGGTCTGACAGACAGACAGAAATTGATATTCGTGTCTGTGTCTATGTGTGTGTGTGTGTGTGTCTGTGTCTGTGTCTCTGTGTGTGTGTGTGTGTGTGTGTGTGTGTGTGTGTGTGCGTGTATGCAACGGGTAAATTGTCACCAATTCATAATTTTAATTTGACGCATGTCCATTGTTTATTTTTGATTTTGTCCACTACATATTATAGCAGGGTCGGTTGAGCCCCATCTGTGAGAGAAACAGCACTATGACGCAATTCACTCTGCCAGAAATTTGGAAACGACATGTGGTACTGCTTAGTATTCAAACCGGAAGCTCCAATACGAACATTTCAGAGTGCTTAAGTGTCAGCTTGAGGACAGTGCAGAGGACCTAGAAAGAGATGGATGAGTCTAATGGAGATTACAAAGGTACGGCAGCTCAGAAAACCCACTCTGATTGTTCTGATAAGAAAAGAACTCCTGAATTTGTTGGTGAGATCCAGGCCATGATTAACAACGATCCCTCCAAGTTAATCAGGTCCATCACCAGGGATATGGGAGTGTCTGAGTTTCTTATAAGGCAGGCAGTGCATAAAGACATTCGGTATTCCTCATACAAGATGAGAAAGGGCCAATTTTTATCTCAAGCCATCAAGCTCAAGAGGAAAGACCGCTTGAACAAATTCAAGCATCTCCTCCCACCGAACATGCTTTGGCATTTTTTCAGACAAGAAAAATTTCTCCCAGGATCAGATGGTGAATACACAGAACAACCGTTGGCTTGCCGTGTCCCCAAAACATGTATCGAGTGAGATAAAAATCAAACATCCAGTCAACATCATGGTGTCTGGAGTGATTACTAGTGATGGCGACGTTATGCCTCCATTCATCTTCCTACATGGCCTCAGGTTCAACACGAAGGCATACATCAAGTTCCTGGAGGAGGTAGTTCTGTCCTGGGTGAAGAGGGTGACTGCTGGAAGAACCTATGTCTGACAATAGGACTCTGTACCATGCCACACAAGCAGAAGAACCCAGTCATGGCTGTCAGACAATTTTGGCGACCACATCACCGCTAACATCTGGCCACCTAACTCCCCAGACTACAAATCCCTTCGTTATTATGTGTGGGTGCAACTAATACCCAAGATGAACTGAAGACAAGGATTATGGCAGCATTCTCTAATTTAAACTTGGAGATCATCCAGAACAGGGATCTTTTCAATCTGACCAACAGATTTCTAATTAACTGTTTTTAAACTAAACTCTTTGAAACTTCGGATACTGGTAGAATGTGTCACATCGAACAGGGTTTACTCTTAACACTTTTGACAACATTTTGTATTTTAGAAGTAATTTCATGTTAAAATAATATTTGGGTAATTTTAACCAATCAATGACGTGTATTCAGCAGAAGAAAATTACTGCTGCTGTTTGCGAACAACAACTTCCGGATCCAATCCCCTAACAAAACCCTTCCTTAATAACCAGAGATGTTTTTTATAGCAACATAAATTTCAGGGTTGATTTGAGGTTAAAATAACAACAAAATTATTACTGAGACAGACCAACGACGGAGCCTGTATGTGGTTACATGACCTGCTAGAAAAAGTAGCCAAACTTTTTTTTTATATGAAGAATAGAAAAACCTCTATCCTGTGATATACAAGTAGAGTTTATTATGTCTGGGAAAAAAGATGGGATGGTCACAGTTGGCACGTCATTGATCATATCTGTTCAATCAGATTCAAATCGGGACTAAACAACAAGTGACGAAGGGAACGAGAGAGCCTTTACCTGGTCGCTCGAGTTGCTAGAAAGACCAACCAAATCTTCCTGACAAAAAGAAAAATGAAATTTCTGTCTTCAAGAAATAAAATAATAATGCAAGTTTTTATTATTTTATAATGTTCAACTAGGAATTCATTACTTCTAGAAACAAATAATACAAGATAGTCATGGCTGGAACGTCTTTTCTCACAGATCCATTACAATCAGAGCTATCCTGTGGTAAAAAAAATATTCTTCACTGGATGTTGAAGATAGCAAGTATCCATATACCAAATATTGGGATTCCCTTATAAAATAATATAAACTCGCATGATTTAATTCACCACGCCCTGTAAATAAATATATATATGTGTGTGTGTGTATGTATGTATATATATAAGCAGTAAAGCCAGTCGCCACACCAAAGTGGCTGTTGAATGTCACTACTAGTTTAACCCCAGGCAGTTTCTCATCTAACTGGTTATCAGTGCAACTCGATATATCGCTGAGATGGGGGTGGAGCGAAATCTTTCTACCCTCTAGCAGCTATCGGGATCGTGAGACTGACTCAGTTTCGAGCGATTTGGCTCATCTTCAGTTGCAAGTACCTGCATGCCAAAGCAATAGCCAGGATCCGCTACCATTAACAATATATCATGAAGAAAGTGACCATCGGCCACTGATTTGCAACAAGCAAAATAGCTGGTTATAAAGTCTTCAGAAGAGATAGAGTAGTAACATATACTTCACTGTAAAGCCAGTCGCCACATCAGGCGAATATTTGTTGTGGAAGGATTCCCACTCTCTCCATGTGACTAAATATTGACTGACACATTTCTACTACATAGACAATAGTTGAGTCGTCAGCAATTGTAGTAAGCAGTTCACTGTGGGACATTGATTGAGAGCGTTGTAATTGACTCATCCCCCTCCTCTCACCCCCTGATATTGCTGGCCTTGTACCAAAGATTAAAATCGATATTAATGATTGCAATGGTGATGAGAATGAGATGATGACTATTTTACAACAATTATAATGTTTTTAAATATGATATAAGACACATTTTTATTGTTGACCCTTTTCTTTCCAAATTTATTTTTGTAACTAGACTGATGTTCAGAACTTTGTATTGAAGAAGTAGATGTGCTTTCTGACAGGTTGGCATCAAAATGGTTAGATGGAAAGGTCTGCAAGCTAAAACATTTGACTAAGATATTTCTATTGAAATATGCTGTCTTTGTTTCAATTAATTTTTAAAATAACGAAGAATTTAGTAAAATAGCCTTGTCGTTATTAAGCTGGTGTTTGGAAGTTTGTATCATAGAATAATGACAAATAAGTTTGTCATTATTAATTAATCAGGTTCTTAGAACATAAATGAAGATGAAACTTTGATGGAAGATTTTAAATTTAGACAATTTTAAAATGGGAAATTTGTGTCATACAACCACAGGTGGTCTCAGGTGGGTTGGCATGAAAAAGGTAAAGGACATTTCTGTTGAAATGTTCTGAGTTTGTTTCAATAGATTTTGAAAATATTGAAAAATATAGTAAAATAAATTTGTCACTAATTATTCTGGTATTTGGAACATAAATGAACATGAAATTTTAATGTAAGATTTTAATTTAGATCACTTTAAATCAAGAAGTTTGTATCACAGAACCAAGGGTGGTTTTAGGCAGGTTGCTATCAAAAGGGTTAGGACAGACATAATGGAAAGATCTGTGAGCTAAATCATATTCTTTTACTTGTTTCAGTCATTTTGTCTGTGGCCATGATGGAACACTACCTTTAGCCGAACAATTTGGCCCCAAGACTTATTGTTTGTTAGCGTAGTACTTACTTATTCTATCAGTTCTTTTTTGCCAAACCACTAAGAAGAGGTACATTCTACACCAAAATGACTTTTCTTTTTTTATAATCTTTGAGATTTCATCTTTTATAACTCCTGGTACAAAAACTTTCTTCACCAGATTTTCTATCAGAATCAATTTCCTCGAGAAAGACCCTTCAACACAAGGATGATCCTGGTTACAAAAGTGGACTTGAAAATCTTGAGTGTTGTGAATGATGTTGCAGAAAGAGGTGTCAAACTCATTCAAGATTACAATAAGATTCTCACATAAGAGGAAACTGAGAAACAATTTGTTTTACAGATCGTTACCGAAAACTGTACAACATAACCAACTGCCACTCAATCCTCTCTTATGCAAAAATACGGTTCAATATTCAGTGTTCACATTATGTTTTTGATTCTATAGAAATTATTGTTGTAAGTATTAACTCTCTTCTTCACTTGTTTCACTCATTTGACTGTGGTCATGCTGGAGCACCGCCTTTAGTAGAGCAAATTGACCCCAGGACATATTCTCTGTAAGCCTAGTATTTATTCTTTCGGTCATTTTTGCCGAACCACTAAGATATGGGGACGTAATCACACCAGCGTCGGTTGTCAAGCGATGTTGGAGGAACAAACACAGACTCAGAAATATATATATATATATATATAACGGGCTTCTTTCATTTTACGTTTACCAAATGTACTCACAAGGGTTTGGTCAGCCCGAGGCTATAGTAGAAGACACTTACCCAAGCTGCCACACAGTGGGACTGAACCCGGAACCATGTGGTTCATAAGCAAGCTACCTTATTTCATAACGATTTGCCATGAAGGCATTAAAAAGATGGGACGAACAAGGACAGACAAACATAAAGGGTGTAGTAGCTGCTATTTAGCAATTAAATATAAAAATATCCGACCACCAGGGTAGACCCCTTCCTTGTTCCTCCCTTTTCTGGCTTTCACTTACCTGGTGTCAAACACTCCCAGCTTTAGACACTCCTATGCATTTCTCTTATTGAAGTTGTGTGCTTTCTTAAGAAAACCTAAAATTTCTTAAGATTTTCATGTTATTTCAGGAGATTTTCAAATTAACTATTGGTAGATTTGATTCAGAATGTTTTTAAACATCTGTTGGGGTTGTGTCAATGTGTTCACATAAATTTCTCTAAGAAAACACAAAATGGTGAAGATAGGGAACAATATACCACTTTTGAACAGAATTATTTGTTGCGTATAATATGTTCCAACTTCAAGGCATTTAAGGGTCGCCTAGCAGTTGTCTGATTTAGCTGAAATTTTGCACACCCCAGGTTGTCATTGATTGGAACAGGATTATGGGGTCAAAACAGCCACATTTTAAATTTCAGAATATTACCTGTTGCTAAGGGTCACCCTAATATATACATATGTAGTTATGGCACCCTCGGCAAATGTCTTCTACTGTAGTTTTGGGTAGACGAAAGACTTTTGAGAGGATATGGTAGATGGAAACAGTTCTATCATGGCTGCATGGTTAAGAATTGTCCTTGTGTGAAGTGAAGTGTGTGTGTGTGTATATGGTCATATACGTATACATATACATATACATATATTATACATATATACACATACATACATCTACATACGATTCTGTCTGTATAGAAATATAAACTGTGGGCATGTGGGTATGATTACCTACTTCGTATATTTCCTGTTTAGTACTGGGGAAGTTTCATTTATGAGGACGTACTCCTGTATTTGTTTGAGTGTTGGGTCCTTTGGGTGCTTAGATAAAATGCGGACGTCAAGTTGACCCAGGTTGCCTCCATGCTGGTCTTTGGCATGTTGGTAGAGTATGGAGGACTGTTTTTTATCGTCATATTGTCTCAAAGTCTTTCCACTATCCTCCTAGATACCTCCCCTATGTATGTCATGTTCATATCTTTACAAGCGCCTTCTATGCATCTTATGCTGTAGATTACATCTCTAGTTCTACAGTTAATGCCAGGGCTAATCCTACATACCATGTAGTTATTATTGTCCTACATAGTTCTGACCTGATGGAGTTCCCTGGCTTTCCAACAATCTTAATGTTGAGTTCAGTCTCTTTCAGAGCTTTCCTAAATCTATGGACTAGTTGTCCATGGGCTGTGGCCTCTACACACATCACTCCTTGATATTTGTCAGTTTTATACCATGTGTTCACCCTGTTTGCTTTGTCACAAGCTCTTTGTATTCTATTCCAGTCTTTGCTTCTATATCTGTGTTTTATTACGTATAACGTTATCTAACTTCTTTCTAGCACCCTTGTATACTAAAACCCTATCTTTCTGATCATATCCAGAGAACTGCATGCCGTGCATGAAGTTCTGTACATGTTTCTTCGTTTCATAGGGTTTGCATAGTGAGGACATGTTGTTCATTATCCTAACTAAGTATTCTATTAGTGTATTAATTATCATGTTGTGTGACAAAGCCGAGTTCTTGTGTACAACATATCTCGAAGCTATGGGTTTCATGTTAGAGTTGAGGAGCTTCATTTTTCCACGACATAAACATATTACCATCTACCCACTGAAACTATAACATGATACAACTGTAAATATATGGTCCAAAGCTAAGTAAAGAATCATACAACACTGCTGGATCCCAAACGCTAGCGAACTTGAACTTCTACAAGTCTGACTGGAAGTCCATCAACAAAGAGATACTCCAGCAAAACTGGCTTTAAAGTCTGTCCATGCAAAACAGTGACATGAAGTTCAATGAATTCATGTCTATAATGCAAACCATATGCTTTAAGTTTGTCCCAGAGAAGAAAGCCACCACACACAAGAACATTATTCCTCGAGATGGACGGATCCTAATGACACGGAGGTTAAAGATCTCGAATTGCTTAAATATGGAACCTAATGACAGCAAAACGCCCTACCTCAAAATGGCCCTCTCAGAGAATAAAATCAGACTCTCCCATGAAAAATAAAGGGTCAACAGAGAAGCCAGGGTGGTGGAAAATATAAAAATCAACCCTAATGCCTTCTAGAAGTTTGGAAAAGAGTCTGCCTCTGTGCGATACAGGATAGGGCCACTGTTTGATGAAAAGGGCTCACTAACTGCAGACCCCAAGAAGATAAGTGAAGCAATCAATAAACAATTCTAAAGTGTCCCCCCACACACACACAAACGCACTAGAAAAATGGAAACAAGTAGACCTGATGAGTTCTTCAGCACCTCTTACATACAAGAGAAAAAGGAGTCCATCAATTAGATTGACATTACAGAAGAGGATGTATTGTCAGTTATTGATGAGATAAACCCAAACTCTGGAACAGACCGAGATGGACTCCCAGCAATTCTGTTAAAAACATGTAAGATAGCTCTTGAAAAACCACTGCAAATGCTTTTTCCAGAGTTCTCTCGAATGCGGAACATTTCCTGAAACATTAAACGAAGGAATAATCTGCCCTGTCCACAAAGGAGGAAGCAGAGCAGATGCTGTAAACTACAGACCTATCTCTCTGACCTCACATATCAGCAAGATCATGGAACACATTGTCAGAGACTGATCACGTCCCTAGAGAAAAATGACTTGCTTACAGACACACAACATTGTTTCCATCCTGGATGGAGCTGCTTGAGACAGCTACTACAGCACGTTGACTGGGCAGAACAGTTCCCAAACAGAAATTAGATTTAACATTCACTACATATATTTTCTCCATGGTTTTATTTAATATACATATAGTTATATACCTCTCATTTATTTGGGTTTTTTCTTCCTTTACCCCTCCTCTTTCTATCGGCTACCTTTGACGTTATATCCTCTAACGTTTTTTGGAAACAAACTTAATAGCGTTCAGTTAATCACTATACATATCCATCATTTTCTGTTAAAATGTCTTATTGACGAGTTTAATTTCTTCATTTCTCTGAAGAGAAGATCACATTGATTTACACGATTTCATTCCTTTGGAATAATACCAGTGATATCTTCGAAACATGTGTCAGAAGTAAAAGTATTTGCATAACACATGTGTTTAGCCCCATTTATTTATTTTTATATATATATATGTGCATATTTATATATATATATATATATATATATATATATATATATATATATATATATATATATATATATATATATAATTTTGTTTAACAGAGTTCCAACACTGTCTGTTTTTTATGTTTTATTTATATTCCTGCAGAACCAATGTGGGGTATAGAATATGGAATATGCAATATATAATATAATATACAATATATAATATAAAATGAAATAAAATAAAAATGGATGGCACCATGAAAGAAAGTATTGAATGTAGATGAAATATTGAGTTTATAAATATAAATATATAAAGACGACTCGAGTTTCAGGGCTATTTCCCTTCGTCATGGCCGGTATGACAGACTTGAACAGACTGTAATAAGTTGGCTGGTTTTCTGTCTTTTATACCAATTCCTTTGGACAGCAGCAGTAGGTGTTTGGCTATTTTTAGAATTGATGTCAAATCTATTTTTAGAAATGATGATATTTTAATTTATTGTTTTGTGTGGGTTGTAGGGATAAGATTTTTAAACCCCAGTAGGTGTTTGGCTGTTCAAAAAAAATGATGCCAAATCTATTTATAGAAATGATGATATCTGAGAGATTTTTTGTGTTTTGGTTACAGGGATAAGATTTTTAAACCCCAAGTAAGATGGATTTAATCATTGTTTGTTAAGAGTGGGTTTGAATTTCTTAATAAAGTCCTTTTCTTTGCATTTTCTTTCAATTTCATTCCGGTTGTAAAGTTTATGGAATGGAAATATAATAAAAGTTTGATGACCACATGTTGCCAGATGGTTACTCAGTGGTATTTGGCGGACTTCTGGGTTTTTAATCTGTTGTCGATGTACCCGTGAGCGTTCCGATAGTGCATTACCTGTCTGGCAAACGTACAGTTATTCACAATTAGGGCATTTGATGCAGTAGATTAGATTTCTACTTTTGCAGTTCATGTTCGCATTGGTGAATATTTTCCCTGTTTTTGTGTTCATATATGGGCCGGTATGGATTGATCGGCATGTGCCGCATCGGCTATCATTGCATTTGGATACAGTGAATGTTTGATTTTTGTTGCTGAGGTCAAACCTTGCCTTTGTTAATAGCTTTTTCAAGTCCCACTAAACAAAATAATATATTCCTCTATACACAATCATACAAAAAACCCCCACCTTTTTAGTATTTATTTTTACTCGCATATATATATATATATATATATATATATATATATATATATATATATATATATATAATTTGATAGGTTTTGGTCAGTATTTTTTTGTGTGCACAGTTTGTGACAGGCCATGCCTTTCTTTTGCTGGGCTCAAATCTCACCAACTATGTCTATATGTCTGCACACACCTTTCAATGCAATGTATGCCATAACGTTTGAAAATCTAATGGAGGCCTCAAAAGACATTTTACGATCCACAAAGATCAGAACTAACCTGCAGCTCTTGATGGTCCAAATCACACGTGCAGTCTATGTGTGGGTGTATTTTCAAAACATTGTCTGGTTTAAAAAATCACATGAAATGCCATGATCGTTCTAAGGTGTAGGTACAGGAGGTGGTCAAACTCTGCATAAGGAGTAGACAACCACCATATATACATATATTTATATATATACTGCAAAGTGTTTAGGTAGTGTCAATTTTTACAATTGTGTAAATAATAATAACAGAATTTTATAAGCTTGAAACTTATAGTGATCACCACACAATGACTAAAGAAAATAGTCTAATAAGGGAGCATATAAGCTCTCACTATAAGCTTTAAGCTTATAAAATACTATTATCATTATTTACAGAATTGTAAAAATCAACACTGATTAGAAACCCACTCGCAGTAAAAGCACATGAAAGTTTGTTTAGAAAGACAACTATAAACTAATTATAGTTTATAAATCTGATATATTATACTATAAATATATTTTAACGATGAATAACAAGCAGTTGGGAAAATAACTTATCCAGTCCCTTCTAATATGTTATCCATTGATAAAAAACAAAATTTGTACTTATAATTTCCATCATGGAATTTCCCTTCTATTGCTCAGAAGAAAATGGAGGGAATCCAGAGGTAGTATTTACCAACTGTTAGACATTATATCATGTCTATCTACATATTTTAAACAGTTCAGATAATATATAACTACATGTGTAAAGTATTAGTAATTTCTAGTACAGAGAAAGAAGAGCAGTTTCTTACAGCTGTTTCAGCCAAGAGGTCACTGTTCTCCATATGTTATTTCCATCTTTCCAGTGTATTGTAAGTCTGTAGATAAAATTAGGGTACTTGAGTATGCATCTAGGCATCGTCAGAGAGTTTTATAAGATAGTCCAAGAAGTTTATAGGGTTAATTTATGCAAATATTATTTCTCTACTTATATTTGAAAACGTTGTAGCATGAGTACGAACAGATATAAAAACCATCACCCCGCCATTTTGTTATAGAAATGCTATATTTTCCCACACTCATATTGATGATAATAATCATTATAATAAAATAGACACAAACATGGTTTAAGCAATGGCATTAGTAACCCATCTATTAATATACCTTAAACAAATATGCATAGACTAACTCATCTTTAATAATATGATTAAATTATAACCTACAAATATGCAGAATAATAATGTATATATGTATGTATATATGTATGTATATATGTATGTATATATGTATGTATATATATATATATATATATATATTTATGTGTATTTCTTCTATCTTAATGAATAAAAATTCTTCTGATAGAATAAATGGGTTAATAGAAACCAATGTAGCAAAGAACACAAAATAACTATGGTTTAGTTCCTGTTTTTAAGGCAGGAACTCCTTGAAATGTTGGGTATTTGAGTATATTTAAGAATTTAAGGATTGGAGAAAACGCATGTTATAATTGCAATTATAATATGCGTTTTCTCCAATCCTTAAATTCTTAAATATATATATATATATCATCATAATCATCATCATCATCGTTTAACGTCCGCTTTCCATGCTAGCATGGGTTGGACGATTTGACTGAGGACTGGTGAAACCGGATGGCAACACCAGGCTCCAATCTGATTTGGCAGAGTTTCTACAGCTGGATGCCATTTCTAACGCCAACCACTCAGAGAGTGTAGTGGGTGCTTTTACGTGTCACCCGCACGAAAACGGCCACGCTCGAAATGGTGTCTTTTATGTGCGACCCGCACAAGCCAGTCCAGGGGCACTGGCAACAATCTCGCTCGAAAATCCTACGGGGGCCAGTCAGGCGGTACTGGCAACGGCCACGCTCAAAATGGTGCATCTCATGTGCCACCCGCACAAGAACCAGTCCAGGGGCACTGGCAACGATCTTACTTGGTTTGCCGGGTCTTCTCACGCACAGCACATTTCCAAAGGTCTCGGTCAGTAGTCATATATATATATATGTATATAGGGATAAATGCATATTCACACAACCCCAATGCACAAACAATTTATTGATTAATTATTAAATGAAATTAATTAATTGATTCATTCATTAGCTAATTAACTAATTAGTTTAATATCTGATGGTTTTCAGTATCTTATTCAATTTATAAAGATGAATAAACAGAGTTGTTCCCCTTGGACTATTAGAATTATATGAAATAAAAAAAATGGTCAAATATAAACATTCTACTATTAGCTAGTAACCCCACTCCAATAAAACAGTAAAATTGAAATTAAATAACTAAAGAAATGGATGGTCTACAAAAATAAATGATTAGATGATTAATTGAACAACTCAACACTATTGCATAGCGCCTTGCACTTAATGTATTGTGTCTGATGAAATATATTATACTATAAATATATTTTCACGATGAATAACAACATGTTGGGAAAATAACCTTACCCGTCCCTTCTAATATCTTTTCCATTGATAAATATATGGCAAGAAGAAAATGGAGCGAATCCAGAGGTAGGATTCACCAGCTGTTAGACATTATATCATGTCTATTTATTCATTTTAAACACTTCAGATAATATATAAATACATGTGTAAAGTATTGGTAATTTCTAGAATAGAGAAAGAAGAGCAGTTTCTTACAGCTGTTTCAGCCAAGAGATCACTGTTCTCCGTATGTTATTTCCATCTTTTCACTGTATTGTAAATCTGTAGATGAAATTATGGTACTTGTGTATGCCTCTAGGCATTGTCAGAGAGTTTTATAAGATAGTCCAAGAAGTATATAGGGTTAATTTATGCATATATTATTTCTCTACTTATATTTGAAAAGGTTGTAGCATGACTACGAACAAATATAAAAGCCATTTTGTTATACAAATGCTATATTTTCCCACACTCTTATTCATGATAATAATCATTATAACAAAATAGACACAAACATGGTTTAAGCAATGGCATTAGTAACTCATCTATTTATATACCTTAAACAAATACGCATAGACTAACTCATCTATTATAATAAAATCAAATAATCAAATTATAACCCACAAATATGCAGAATAAATTTGTATGTGCATATATATCTGTATGTATATGTATGTGTGTGTCTACTGATCAAAGTGTATGTGTGTAGGTATACATTTATTTGTATGTATATATATATATATATATATATGCGAGTAAAAATAAATACAAAAAAGGTGGGTTTTTTTGTATGATTGTGTATAGAGGAATATATTATTTAGCTTAAAAGAGTTCCAACACTGTCTGTTTTTTATGTTTTATTTATATTCCTGCAGAACTAATGTGGGGTATAGAATATGGAATATACAATATATAATATAATATACAATATACAATATAAAATAAAATAACATAAAAATGGATGGCACCTATATATATATATATATATATATATATATATATGTATATATATATATATATATATATATATATATATATATATATATATATATATATATATAGGAATAAAATCATATATACACAGCCACTTAATTGATAAATTATTTTATTAAATTAAAATACTTGATTGATTCATTAGCTAATTACCTGATTAGTTTAACATCTGATGGTTTTCAGTATCTTATTCGATTTTTAAAGATGAATAAACAGAGTTGTCGCCCTTGGACTATTAAAATAATTTTATATAATAAAAATGGTCAAATATAAACATTCTACTATTAGCTGGTACCCCCACTCAAATAAAAGAGTAAAATTGAAATTAAATAACTAAATAAATGGATGGTCTACAAAAATAAATGATTCGATGATTAATTGAACAACTCAACACTATTGCATAGCGCCTTGCACTTAATGTATTGTGTCTGATGAAATATATTATACTATAAATATATTTTAACGATGAATAACAACAACTTGGGAAAATAACTTATCCAGTCACTTCTAATATCTTATCCATTGATAATAAAAAGATGGCAATTATAATTTCCATCATAGAATTTACCCCCTGTATTGCTTATATATTTTGGTAAATGCACATTTAATCGCTCTAATTAGACGGATACACGTTTTAATATTTAAAATAATATATGGTTTCATACATTTGTAATACCTTATTTCTCGTAAATAATCTAAAAACCACATGCCCTAGTCGTATCGCTATAGCCTTTTATATTATATCCACTAACATATTCACTCATCAACTTTTTACTGATATAATCCTTAATTTAATTTGATCGAATCAAGTCTCGATATCAATTTTTTCCTCTCATATTTGTTTCTATGTTTTCATCCATATATAATTTTTATATAGTTTGTTTATGTTATCTGTTAAGCACTAACTAACCATAGCAGCGTCATGGCCTTTCAAATAAATTAGCTGACCAATTAGATGACGTGAATGACCACAACCCCCTCCTTATTACCTATAGGGATTCAGCAACTTGTTAACTTTAAAATTACAGAAATAATAATGGAGTATAATACAGTATCTTGTTAATTGACCGGAGATTTAAAGCATTTCATTTTGTAATTTAGTACCAACTGCTAACATAACTATTGATATAATCTCTCACCCCATTATGGGAACCATATGTTTAAGCCCTCAACTATTAACACATCATATAGTTGTGTATACGAATAGGCATATCTTATTTCTTTTTTGCCCAGAAGGGGCTAAATATAGAGGGGACAAACAAAGGGATTAAGTCGATTACATCGACCCCAGTGCGTGGCTGATACTTAATTTATCGCTCCGAACGGATGAAAGGCAAAGTCGACCGCGGCGGCATTTGAACTCAGAACCTAACGGCAGACGAAATAGCGCTAAGCATTTCACCCAGCGTGCTAACGATTCTGCCAGCTCGCCGCCTTGATGTAGGTATATCTATGTGTGTACACTTCTTCATTCATTCATTTATTTATATGCAAGGACAATACGAACCACTGCAGGAATACACCTTACCTAATGCATAAAATATGTGTGTGTGTATATATATATGCGTATATATGTGTATAAAAAACTGTAACCCTCCCAAACTCCATTATTTTCTTCGATTACACTGGTCTACAGCCAATTTTCATCAGTGATATTCTATGGTGTTTTAGATGTAGTTTTGTTCGCAGATTTGAAAAATGTAATCAGTTTCCTTCCATCAGGCACAGTTTTTTTCTGATAAGATAAGAGATGTATATAACTCCCATCAGAAGTATCGCTACACGTAAACGTCTTATACTGGTAAATTCTGACTTCTGTTTTATAACAATTTGTATTCATTTTGTAATTTTATGTTTTCAGAATGTTTCATAAATTTTACTTTCTGTTTAAGGTGCCAAGTCATCACCACCATCAAATTCTACACAGGATGTCAAGGCATTGCAAGAACAGTCCTGATATATTTTGTCATGTCTGTGGCCAGAAAATGGCCTTCAGATGTCTGACGAAGATGTATTTCCTGACGAAAATACTACTGCTGTGGAAGACACTGAAGTGGATGCAGATTTCACGATTGAAAATGAAGACGTACCACAGAAATTGTCTCAAGGAGAGTTAAATAATTTAGTTAGAGACTTGTCATTGTCGAAGGATAAAGCTGAACTATTAGCATCGTGCCTACAAGAAAAGTGTCTGCTTAATGAAGATGTTTGTATTACTCATTTCAGGAAGAGATATAGGGATCTGACTTCATGCTTCTCTGTTGATGGACCGCTTTCTTACAGTAATAACACTGATGAGTTATTTCGCTGTTTGTTCCAAGAGCATGTTCCAGCTGAATGGCGCTTATTCATTGCTTCATCTAAGAGAAGCCTCAAGGCAGTACTACTACACAATGGCAATAAGAAACCATCCATTCCCATAGGACATTCAGTGCACAGGAAGGAGTGCTATGAAAACATGCAAGTACTCCTCAATGCCATAAACTATACAAACTACAGCTGGAAAATATGTGGAGACTTGAAGGTGATTGGAATGTTGATGGAAATGCAATCTGGGTTCACGAAATATTGTTGCTTTTTATGCCTATGGGACAGTTGTGCAACTAACAAGCACTATGTGCAATCAGAGTGGCCTTTGCGAAATTCATATGAGCTAGGCGTTTCTAGCATCCAGAGTAAGCCACTTTTAAACCCAGAAAATGTTCTTCTTCCCCACTCTTCACATAAAGCTTCGCCTCATGAAAAAATTTGTGAGGATACTTGCCAGGAAAAGCTCAAAAGGTTTTGAATATGTGAAGGCGAAATTTCCAAAAGTCACCGAGGCAAAACTGAAGGAGGGCGTATTCATAGGTCCGCAGATAAAGAAAAAAACTCTTGAAGGACAACCACTTCCTCACAGCACTGGATGAGATTGAGCTTAAAGCCTGGGAATCCTTCAAATGGTTCTGTGAAAATTTCCTAGGCAACAAGAGATCTCTAGAGTTTAGAAATGGAGTGAAATGTCTTCTAGACTCCTACGCTGCAATGGGCTGTCGGATATCACTAAAAGTCAATTTCCTTGATTCACATCTGGACCTTTTTGCAGAGAACCTTGGCGCAGTGTCCGATGAGCAAGGGAATGCTTTCATCAAGGTATTGCATCGATGGAACAATGATATCAAGGATTTTGGAATGCAGGAATGTTAGCTGGCTACTGTTGGATGTTATACAGGGATGAACCTGAGACAAAACACCATAGAAAATCCAAATCTCAAAGATTTCAAGTTGTTATGCATTCGAGTGTACTGTAACTTATTTGTACACAATAATTTTCATTTTATACAATAAAAAGCCATGAAATTATCGTATCTTGTATTCAATATACTTTATATAGACATGATTTATGTATCCTATAATTTAAAACAGCAGGTATCATTACCATGAAAATGTGACCTGATAGAGGAAACTGGACTTCAGATTCGTAATCAGCATCAAAAATTAACCCAGAAAAGTCAATCAGCAACTCTGATGATTAAAAAAAGTTTCATTTTGTTGACCAGTGTTATACTGTTATTTCTCTTTCTCTTTTTATGCATGCTCTAATAAGAATATTGTACTACATCTACTGATAATTAATTCTGTTGTAAGTATGAACTTCTTGGACTATCTTATATAATTCTCTGACAAAACCTAGAGGCATAACCAAGCACCCTAATTTTATCTACAGATTTACAATACACTGAAAAGATGGAAGTAACATATGGGGTACTGTGACCTCTTGGCTGAAACAGCTGTAAGAAAGTGCTTCTCTTTCTCTATTCTACAATTTACTAATTCTTTACACATGCATTCATATATTATCTGAACTGTTTAAAATAAATAGACATAATATAATGTCTAACAGGTGATGAATACAACCTCTGGATTCCCTCCATTTTCTTCTTGCTATATAAATTAAGGGTAAAACCACTTATTACCCTCGCCAAATTATTATAACCAGTGGGATAATTGCCACGCAATAACCCACACTTGTGTATTAATTAGGTATTCTACCAGTAGTATATTTGATAGATACTGTCCCTTGGTTGGATTCACAACCTCTAACTTTCTTTGAATTTTATATATACACATAAATATATACTAGAACTGAAAGATGCACACGCTCAAAAGGATTACAGAATTACAGAATGTTATAATAAGCCTTAAAAAGGAAGGGACTATCCCCGCCAGGGAGCCCATTATAGATTTTTATTGAAATCTAATTAACTTATAATTCAACTAAACGTTAGTTTTACATGTATGCAATGCTTTGTCAAGATTGGTTCACTGGTGTAGGCAGCAAGATTGTAACAGATGGACGAATAGCCAGGTCTGACAGACAGACAGACAGAAATTGATATTCGTGTCTGTGTCTATGTGTGTGTGTGTGTGTGTGTGTGTGTGTGTGTGTGTGTGTGTGTGTGTGTGTGTGTCTGTGTGTGTATGCAACGGGGAAATTGTCACCATCTCATAATTTTAATTTGAGGCAGTGCATAAAGACATTCGGTATTCCTCATACAAGATGAGAAAGGGCCAATTTTTATCTCAAGCCATCAAGCTCAAGAGGAAAGACCGCTTGAACAAATTCAAGCATCTCCTCCCACCGAACATGATTTGGCATTTTTTCAGACAAGAAACATTTCTCCCAGAATCAGATGGTGAACACACAGAACAACCGTTGGCTTGCCGTGTCCCCAAAACATGTATCGAGTGAGATAAAAATCAAACATCCAGTCAACATCATGGTGTCTGGAGTGATCACTAGTGATGGCGACGTTATGCCTCCATTTGTCTTCCTACATGGCCTCAGACTCAACACGAAGGCCTACATCAAGTTCCTGGAGGAGGTAGTTCTGTCCTGGGTGAAGAGGGTGACTGCTGGAAGAACCTATGTCTGACAATAGGACTCTGTACCATGCCACACAAGCAGAAGAACCCAGTCATGGCTGTCAGACAATTTTGGCGACCACATCACCCCTAACATCTGGCCATCTAACTCCCCAGACTACAACTCCCTTCGTTATTATGTGTGGGTGCAGCTGAGCAAGAGACAAATAAATCTCCTTGTAATACCTAAGATGATCTAAAGACAAGGATTATGGCGGCATTCACGAATTTAATCTTGGAGATCATCCAGGACAGGGATCTTTTCAATCTGACCAACAGATTCTTAATTATTTTTTTTTTACCTAAACTCTGTGAAACTTCGGATACTGGTAGAATGTGTCACATCGAACAGGGTTAACTCTTAACGTTTTTGACAAAATGTTGTATTTTAGAAGTAATTTCGTGTTAAAGTTATCATATTTGGGTAATTTTAACCAATCAATGACGTGTATTCATGTGAAGAAAATTACTGCTGCTGTTTGCGAACAACAACTTCCGGATCCACTCCCCTAACAAAACCCTTCCTTAATAACCAGAGATGTTTTTTATAGCAACATAAATTTCAGGGTTGATTTGAGGTTAAAATAACAACAAAATTATTACTGAGACAGACCAACGACGGAGCCTGTATGTGGTTGCATGACCTGCTAGAAAAAGTAGCCAAACTTTTTTTTTATATGAAGAATAGAAAAACCTCTATCCTGTGATATACAAGTAGAGTTTATTATGTCTGGGAAAAAAGATGGGATGGTCACAGTTGGCACGTCATTGATCATATCTGTTCAATCAGATCCAAATCGGGACTAAACAACAAGTGACGAAGGGAACAAGAGAGCCTTTACCTTGTCGCTCGAGTTGCTAGAAAGAGCAGCCAAATCTTCCTGACGAAAAGAAAAATGAAATTTCTGTCTTCAAGAAAAAAAAAATAATGCAAGTTTTTATTATTTTATAATGTTCAACTAGGAATTCATTACTTCTAGAAACAAATAATACAAGGTAGTCATGGCTGGAACGTCTTTTCTCACAGATCAATTACAATCAGAGCTATCCTGTGGTAAAAACAATATTCTTCACTGGATGTTGAAGATATCAATATTGGGATTCCCTTATAAAATAATATAAACTTGCACGATTTAATTCACCACACCCTGTAAATAAATAAATATATATATATATATATGTGTGTGTGTGTGTGTATGTATGTATATATAAAAGCAGTAAAGCCAGTAGCCACACCAAAGTGGCTGTTGAATGTCACTACTAGTTTAACCCCAGGCAGTTTCTCATCTAACTGGTTATCAGTGCAACTCGCTGCACCTTTTATATGCGATATATCGCTGTGGTGGGGCAGGGGTGAAATCTTTCTACCCTCTAGCAGCTCTCGGGATCGTGAGACTGACTCAGTTTCGAGCGATTTGGCTCATCTTCAGTTGCAAGCACCTGCATGCCAAAGCAATAGCCAGGATCCGCTACCATTAACAATATATCATGAAGAAAGTGACCAACGGCCACTGATTTGCAACAAGCAAAATAGCTGGTTATAAAGTCTTCAGAAGAGATAGAGTAGTAACATATACTGCCCTGTAAAGCCAGTCGCCACATCAGACGAGCTGTTGAATGTGACTACTAGTTTAACCCCTGGTCCCGAGTTTCTAGATGCCCTCTTAACAAAGCTACAGGCCCTTTTCCAAAATGTTGCACATAGCACTGTCTCCACCCTTAATGACTGGTCTAAGGGATATGACTAAACAAGACTTCGGGGAAAACTTCAAACATGTACTATAATTTATTGAACTTAAGTATTATGTTGTGGAAGGATTCCCACTCTCTCCATGTGACTAAAAATTGACTGACACATTTCTATTACATAGACAATTGTTGAGTCGTCAGCAATTGTAGTAAGCTGTTCACTGTGAGACATTGATTGAGAGCGTTGTAATTGAGTCATCCCCCTCCTCTCACCCCCTGATATTGCTGGCATTGTACCAAAGATTGAAATCGATATTAATGATTGCAATGGTGATGAGAATGAGATGATGACTATTTTACAACAATTAACGTGCTTAATTATGAAATAAAGACACATTTTTATTGTTGACCCTTTTCTTTCCAAATTTATTTTTGTAATTAGACTGATGTTTGGAACTTTGTATTGAAGAAGTAGATGTGCTTTCTGACAGGTTGGCATCAAAATGGTTAGATGGAAAGGTCTGCAAGCTAAAACATATGACTAAGATATTTCTATTGAAATATGCTGTCTTTGTTTCAATTAATTTTAAAAATAACGAACAATTTAGTAAAATAGCCTTGTCGTTATTAAGCTGGTGTTTGGAAGTTTGTATCATAGAATAATGACAAATAAGTTTGTCATTATTAATTAATCAGGTGCTTGGAACATAAATGAAGATGAAACTTTGATGGAAGATTTTAAATTTAGACAATTTTAAAATGGGAAATTTGTGTCATACAACCACAGGTGGTCTCAGGTGGGTTGGCATGAAAAAGGTAAAGGACATTTCTGTTGAAATGTTCTGAGTTTGTTTCAATAGATTTTGAAAATATTGAAAAATATAGTAAAATAAATTTGTCACTAATTATTCTGGTATTTGGAACATAAATGAACATGAAATTTTAATGTAAGATTTTAATTTAGATCACTTTAAATCAAGAAGTTTGTATCACAGAACCAAGGGTGGTTTTAGGCAGGTTGCTATCAAAAGGGTTAGGACAGACATGATGGAAAGATCTGGGAGCTAATTCATATTCTTTTACTTGTTTCAATCCTTTTGTCTGTGGCCATGATGGAACACTACCTTTAGCCGAACAATTTGGCCCCAAGACTTATTCTTTGTTAGCGTAGTACTTACTTATTCTATCAGTTCTTTTTTGCCAAACCACTAAGAAGAGGTACATTCTACACCAAAATGACTTTTCTTTTTTTATAATCTTTCAGTTTTCATCTTTTATAACTCCTGGTACAAAATCTTTCTACACCACATTTTCTATCAGCATCAATTTCCTCGACAAAGACCCTTCAACACAGAAGGATGATCCTGATTACAAAAGTGGACTTGAAAATCTTGAGAAGACAGTTGTTGTGAATGATGTTGCAGAAAGAGGTGTCAAACTCATTCAAGATTCCAATAAGATTCTCACATAAGAGGAACCTGAGAAACAATTTGTTTTACAGATCGTTACCGAAAACTGTACAACATAACCAACTGCCACTCAATCCTCTCTTATGCAAAAATAAGGTTCAATACTCAGTGTTCACATTATGTCTTTGATTCTATAGAAGTTATTGTTGTAAATATAACTCTCTTTTTCACTTGTTTCAGTCATTTGACTGTTGCCATGCTGGAGCACCGCCTTTAGTAGAGCAAATCGACCCCAGGACTTATTCTTTGTAAGCCTAGTTACTTATTCTTTCGGTCTCTTTTGCCAAACCACTAAGATATGGGGACATAAACACACCAGCATTGGTTATCAAGGGACGTTGGGTTGACAAACACAGACACACAAATATATATATATATATATATACATATATATATATATATATATACAATCTCTCTCTCTCTCTCTCTCTCTCTCTCTCTCTCTATATATATATATATATATATATATATATATATGTGTGTGTGTGTGTGTGTGTGTCTGTGTAGTATATAATATTCTAAATACAATTTGTTAGATCACTGCATCATTTTTTCACTCCCAAAAATTCCTAATAACGAATATAATCAATAAAACTACAAGAGTAAACATTTTTTTCCTTAATAAAATCTAATTTCCTCTCTCTAATATAAATCCTTTCAACTCCTACTTTCTCTTATGATCCTTTACGAACAATCCAACAGCAAATACAAAAAGAAAGGAAGGAGAAGCACTGACAGTCAAAGAAAACTATTTCAGTATCAAAACTGAAACAATCACATTTCGATACTGTAATGACAGTTTCACTTTAATGGATTCATTTTAATACTACATACATATATACATACATACCTCATTCTAATTGGCGGGAATTGTAAGTTATTTCTCCCTCGTCCTTCACCATGATAACAACACAAAAAAATAGTCACACATCTTTTTCAAATACGATCGACAAACATTTATTCCCTACAAACTGTGAGTTTTTTGGAAAATCTTTTCGTAAATCTTGAGATTAACACCCGCACGATCACCTACCTAACCCTAAAACCCAAGCTCTAACACTGTAGCGAAAATCGTGCTGGTGTTAATCTGAAAATCTAACAATCTTTTTTAAAACACTTTTACTTACTAACAATTTTTTATTTAGTGTGTGTGTGTGTGTGTGTGTTGCCCATATATATATATATATATATATATATATATATATATATATATATATATATATATATATATATATACACTTAAGACTTAGTTGTGGGTTGGGAGTTTGATCGGCAGACGTCATTATTATTATTATTATTATTATTTTATGTTTGACTTTTGTTTTGCATTTGTACAAGTTGGATCCAAGTCTCACCCAGAGACCTCAAGAGACAACAAGTTAGAAGTTCATGTAGCTGTTATGCCTAGGGTACCATATATTTGGATTTGTACAGTTTTGTTCAAGTGAATGTTTAAGAAACCGTAAGAAAATTATGTTTGCTTTAAAATTTGAGATCACATAGACAGTAATTTACGTAGGATATGGGCCGTTCCTATGAGCACTATCTTTTGAACTTCAGCCATTTTGGGGTTTCCTGGTATCTGAGCTAGGTAGTAATCAGCCCGTTTCGCTGTCATTCCCAGGGCACCTATGACAATAGGTATTGTTTTCGTCTTCAGATTCCACATTTTGCTAATTTCTATTTCAAGATCTTTATATTTGCTCAGTTTTTGGTAGGTCTTGACAGATACGTTTATATCGATTGGGACAGTCATATCAATGAGGAGGCATGATTTTTGTCTGAAGTCTTTCAGTATGATGTCTGGCCTATTTGCGTCTATCTTTCTGTCAGTTTGAATGGTGAAGTTCCAGAGGAGTGCAATGTGATCATTTTCAAGTCCTGGGGGTGGTTTGTGTTCCCACCAGTTTTTATCATGGGGCAAGTCCAGGTTTTTGCATATTACCCAGTGAATATTTTGTGCAGGTCTATCATGCCTGTTGAGATACTCTGTAGGCGCAAGCAGACCGCACATGGAGACAACATGATCGATGGTCTCATTTTGTTGTTGGCATATACGACATAATGGGGAGCTGCCGTTCTTTAATATGTTGGCCTGGTAGTTCTTTGTAGGTAGGCATTGATCTTGGGCTGCTATGATAAACCCCTCTGTTTCTGATTTCAAGCCAGAGGCCATTAACCATTGGTGGGTAAGGGCTTTGTCAATATCTGCATTATTCGCTCTGTTTGGGTATTTGACATTGAGAGGTTTTCCATGCCATTTTTCAGTCATAATATCTAAGGCAGCAATTTTTGCACGGGTTTTCAAGCGCTTAGCTTTTTCTGCAGGTGTTTCTAGTTCGTCTAATTCTTGAATTTGTTGGAATTGGAATTCACTTACATAGTCCTTTGCCTGTTTTGTTACTGAGTAAGATGCTTTCTTGCTTTCATGTTTTAAGACAAGTTTTAGCATCCAGTCCTCAGAGTTTTTCAGATAGGTGTCTAGGCCAATTGTGGCTACCTTCATTGATAATGTCAGCTGTAGAAGTCCTCGGCCTCCATCTTTTCTTGGCAGATAAATACGTTCTATATCTGCCTTAGGGTGGTGCATTCCATGCATTGTCAACAGTTTTCGTATTTTTCTGTCAACATTACATATTTCAGTAATTGACCAGTTAACGATATTGAAACTGTAAGTCACGACTGGTATGGCTAGAGCATTGATCACTTCGATCCTGTTTCTCGCGTTCAGCTCTGTCTTCAGTATTGCTCTCACCCTGCGATAACCTTCTCTTCTGATCCTTTCCCTCATCACTGAGTGCTTGATATTGTCCCCTTCAATTACCCCTAGGTATTTGTAGCTCTCCGCTGGTTCTAACTCTTTTATGACATTTTGCTGGTCAAGGTTCACATTAGATGTTTTTGTCATTTTTCCTTTGATAAAGGTAGCTTTTGCACATTTATCAAGGCCAAATTGCATCCTAATGTCATCACTGAATTGTTTAACAATCGCTAGTAGGCCTTTGAGCTTTAAATCATCCATGTAAATGAGATGATTTATATTTTTATCAAATATTTTATAACCATACTGTGCATCATTGAGCAATTTTGAGAGCGGTATTAGGGCTAGACAGAAGAGGAGTGGTGATAGTGAGTTACCCTGGAAAATGCCACATGAAATTCTTACATCTCCAGCATTTAGAGATTCATTGTCATTGTTCAACATCAGTGTTGTTCTCCATGATCTCATACTTACAGATAAAAAGTTTCGCAGAGTAGGAGCTATTTAATACATTTCCAGACATTTCCTAATCCAGCTATGTGGTAGGCTATCAAAGGCCTTTTTTATAGTCTATCCAGGCTATTGACAAGTGTTTGTGTCGCTTGTGACAATCTTCTAAGATCATCTTATCAATGAGTAGCTGATTTTTACAACCATAAGATCCACGTTTACATCCCTTTTGCTAATTAGGGAATATGCTACTTTCTATTAAAAAACTATAGGTGTATTCGGTTAGGACAGATGTTAGCGTCTTATACGTTGTTGTTAAGCAGGTTATGGGGCGATAATTTTTTGGTTCGTTTGTTTCCTCATTTTTTGGAAGCAGGATATTATTGTTATTATTATTATTATTATCATTATTATTATTATTATTATTATTATTATTATTATTATTATTATTATTTAAAATGTTTCCCATAAGGGCGGCTTCGGGAAAGTGGAGAATAGTCGATTATATCGACCCCTATGTCCAGGGTTACGGTTTTAGGGTTAGGGTTTTAGGGTTACGATTAGGGTTAGTGTTACGATGAGGTTTTAGTGTTATGGTTACGGTTTTAGGGTCAGGGTTAGGGTCTAAGGATTACGGTTACGTAATCGTGCGGGTGTTAATCTGAAAAATTACCGAAATGTGAAAACTACCGACCCTGCCATCTGTTATGATTTTTGTTGTTCTCTTTAATACGTACATAGATTATGCCTCCAAACAATACAACTTGCTGGGGAAAGAAAGCAACCGGTTTAAAAAGACAGCAGCAGACTGCATCAATTCAACACATTCCAGAAGCTACTTTGAGCATAATGCAAAATGGTGCATTAACATCTACTGCCCAATCTGATACAATTCTGGCAGAACTGTGTAGCAAAAGATAGCCAGCAATTGCTTCATCAGAAATTGCTGTCCTACCTCCTGCGAAAAGGAATTACCCTGCTATGTATAATCAAGGCAGCGCAAAAAGTTGTTTTGCCCAAGCATTTCTATAGCCAATTAGACGGATGAAATTTACGTGCGCTTAATAATGTTACGCAAAACAGCCTTCAGACTTTCCCTATTAATTTCATCGTCTTTGAATTATGAACATATTTACATCATAAGGGTTTTTTCGTTGTATGGCTTTCTTTTTTAGTTGATTTTCACCTTGCAAGACTTATTGTAGATGGCGTAATAAGTCGCACCCGGACAACGTCGAGTTATACTGCTAGTATATATATATATGACGGGTTTCTTTCATTTTTCCGTCTACCAAATGTACTCACAAGGCTTTGGTCAGCCCGGGGCTATGGTAGAAGACACTTGCCCAAGGTGCCACGCAGTGGGACTGAACCCGGAACCATTTTGTTCGTAAGCAAGCTACTTTATTTCATAACGATTTGACATGAAGGTATTAAAAAGAGGGGACGGACAAGGACAGACAAACATAAAGGGTGTAGTAGCTGCTATTTTGCAATTAAATATACAAATATCCGACCACCAGGGTAGACCCCTTGCTTGTTCCTCCCTTTTCTGGCTTTCACTTACCTGGTGTCAAACACTCCCAGCTTTAGACACTCCTATGCATTTCTCTTATAGAAGTTGTGTGCTTTATTAAGAAAACCTAAACTTTCTTAAGATTTTCATGTTATTTCAGGAAATTTTCAAATTAACTATTGGTAGATTTGATTCAGAATGTTTTTAAACATCTGTTGGGGTTGTGTCAATGTGTCCACATAAATTTCTCTAAGAAAACACAAAATGGTGAAGATAGGGAACAATATACCACTTTTGAACAGAATTATTTTTTGCGTATAGTATGTTCCAACTTCAAGGCATTTAAGGGTCGCCTAGCAGTTGTCTGATTGAGCTAAAATTTTGCACACCCCAGCTTTTCATTGATTGGAACAGGATTATGGGGTTAGAGCAGCCATATTTTAAATTTCAGAAAATTACCTGGTGCTAAGGGCCACCCCAAAATATACATATGTAGATATGGCACACTTGGCACGTATCTTCTACTGTAGTTTTGGGTAGACGAAAGACTTTTGAGAGGATTTGGTAGATGGAAACTGTCATATCATAGCTGCATGGTTAAGAATTGTCCTTGTGTGAAGTGAAGTGTGTGTGTGTGTGTGTGTGTGTGTGTATGGTCATGTGTTTCAGTGTTCATTTGTGTATGTGTGTGAGTATATGTGCTTGTCTGTTCATATTACCAATGTACCTACTACGTATATTTCCTGTTTAGTACTGGGGAAGTTTCATTTATGAGGATGTACTCCTGTATTTGTTTGGGTGTTGGGTCCTTTGGGTGTTGGGTCCTTTGGGTGCTTGGATAAAATGCGGATGTCAAGTTGACCCAGGTTGCCTCCATTCTGGTCTTTGGCATGTTGGTAGAGTATGGAGGACTGTTTTTGTCGTCATATTGTCTCAAAGTCTTTCCACTATCCTCCTAGATGTTTCCCCAATGTATGTCATGTTCATATCTTTACATGCACCTTCTATGCATCTTATGCTGTAGACTACATCTCTAGTTCTACAGTTAATGCCAGGGCTAATCCTACATACCATGTAGTTATTATTGTCCTAGATAGTTGTGATCTGATGGAGTTCCCTAGCTTTTCAACAATCTTAATGTTGAGTTCAGTCTCTTTCAGAGCTTTCCTAAATCTATGGACTAGTTCTCCATGGGCTGTGGCCTCTACACACGTCACTCCTTGATATTTATCAGTGTTATACCATGTGTTCATCCTGTTTGCTTTGTCACAAGCTCTTTGTATTCTATTCCAGTCTTTGCTTCTATATCTGGTGTTTGATAACATATAATGTTATCTAACTTCTTTCTAGCACCCTTGTATACTAAAACCCTATCTTTCTGATCATATCCAGAGAACTGCATGCCGTGCATGAAGTTCTGTACATGTTTCTTCGTTTCATAGGGTTTTCAAAGTGAGGACATGTTGTTCATTATCCTAACTAAGTCTTCTATCAGTGTGTTAATTATCATGTTGTGTGACAAAGCCCAGTTTTGTGAACAACATATCTCGAAGCTATGGGTTTCATATTAGAGTTGAGGAGCTGCATTTCCCCACAACATAAACATATTACCATCTACCCACTCAGACCATAACATGATGGAATAGTAGTTATATGGTCCAAAGCTAAGTAAAGAATCATACAACACTGCTGGATCCCAAACGCTAGCGAACTTGAACTTCTACAAGTCTGACTGGAAGTCCATCAACAAAGAGATACTCCAGCAAAACTGGCTTTAAAGTCTGTCCATGCAAAACAGTGACATGAAATTCAATGAATTCATGTCTATAATGCAAACCATATGCATTAAGTTTGTCCCAGAGAAAAAAGCCACCAAACACAAGAACATTATTCCTCGAGATGGACGAATCCTAATGACACGGAGGATAAAGATCTTAAATAAGGAACCTATATATAGGTGTTGGTCTTCCTGTAAGGAGATGTAGGATGGGTGCTGTTTAAGTTCATTATTCCGGTTTTAATGAAATACATCTCCACGTGATTTTATGATTGAGGGATCCGTCGTATATTTATAGCACCGGCGGTGTTAGTGCAGGGAAGCAACCTTAAATTTAGGTGAAAAGGGGGCTAACTCTTGTCTTATTCGTATCTACTTATAATTAATGATACTTAGAGGGAAAGTTCTTGTATGCATATTTAGTTTAGCTTAGGAGGTGTAGTGTATTATATATTTAATTATACTTAGCGAATGAGTATTTAGTAGCGTGAAGACAGATTAGACTAGATTCATGTCTCCTGTTTAATAGGTCGTTCTTAGCCGTTAGGATCTCAAGGCACTCAGTTAAACAGAGCTGACAGCGTCTGTTAGTTGGGTTATAGGAATTAGCTACTTTTAGTATGTGCCACTTTAGTTTATATTCTATCTTATTGTCGTTTAGTTCCCAGATATACCTACTAAGCCCTGTTGAATTTGCCTTATTTCTGTTTTTAAAACTGGATAGGTGCTCATTATATCTAAGACCGGAATAATGAACTTAAACTGCACCCATCCTACATCCCCTTACAGGAAGACCAACACAACTTCAACTAAAACGTAATGCTTTCTCTACCTATCGCTATAGTTACACCACCATATACATTAATATACCCACCAATCACTTCTCATACATCCCTCGCACCACGAACGCTTAACATACTCCTAAACATTCTGATGAGATCTGCCAAACCACTGGCTAGATTGAAACGTACGTAAAGGACTATTACATAACATTCACAATGACTCACTACATAACCTCAACCTCCACAATGTCTCATTACATAACCTCCACACAATAAAATAACGGCTAACTAGCCCAACAGAATTGCTTCTTCTTGTATTTGTTGCTCCATTATCCACATATATATATATATATATATATATATATATATATATATATATATATATATATATATATATATATATATATGTGTGTGTGTGTGTGTGTATAAATTTAAAGAATGGAGTAAACGCATATTATAACTGCATACTTTTATTCCGACATATGTTTCGAAGAATTACAATTTATGCGATCCATAGGAATCGGCGATGCTAAAAATGTAAACTTCTCCTCAGGAAAAAGTATGAGAACCAGCTTAAACGTAAGACATTATAATCGAATATGAGAACTATAGTTAGAGAAGGTTTAAGCTGGTTCTCATACTTTTCCCTGAGGAGAAGTTTACATTTTTAACATCGCCGATTCCTATGGATCGCATAAATTGTAATTCTTCGTAACATATGTCGGAATAAAAGTATGCAGTTATAATATGCGCTTGCTCTATTCTTTAAATTTATATATACTCAAATACCCAAAATATCAAGGAGTTTCTACCTCATAAACAGGAGTTACACCACGGTTATTTTGTGATCTTTGCTACCCTGGTACCTATTAACCAATTTATTTTATCCGAGTTATTTTTTACATGGAGAAAATAAATACATATAATTAAATATATTTTAAACAGGGTCCCTAAAAAACCTTCTATTATAATAGTTGCCACAAATGGAGTTATTCAACATCAACGCATCATTTAAGGATGTACCCATTCCACCAAAGAAGACATTCCTTAAACAGCTTATCAGTAAGACAAACTCTTTTATAAACCGAGTGAGATGGTTAACCTATTTCTTCGACAACAAGAATGACCTACAAAAAAACAAGGTTCCAAATTCAGATTTTAAAAAACTATTCAAATCTAAGAACTACCCACCACCTTACCCAGAACTAAAACAATTTGAAGAAGAACTATGGTCAATAGTGGAAAATGTGAAGTTTCATAAATCACCATTAAGAAATAATCACCTCAGATACCTCAACAACATAACGAAGGAAATAAACAACATTGATGGAATACTAGTTAAACCCGATAAAACAGGGAATATGTATAAATTATCCAAGGAACATCATAATGATCTACTAAAAAGAGAAATAGAAAAAACTACCGAATCACAAGTAAAACAGCACTAAGGAATGCTAACCTTGAAGCGAAAAAAATCATGGAGAAATATGACTTACAAAAGAGAACTGAACCTTTAAACCCTAAGCAACCCCATTTCGTTTTAAAAGACCATAAGATAAACGTTTGGAATAGCCCTAAATTACGTCTAATTTGTCCATCCAAATCTGATATAGGTATTCTTAGTAAAAACATACTTGACAAATACATACCTACTTTAGTCAAAAAATTAAAACTTAGTTTATGGTCTAATTCTCTGCAGGTAGTAGAATGGTTTCGTAACATTAATGACAAACATAACACCAAATTTATCCAGTTTGACATATCTTACTTTTATTCATCAATTAACCCCATTAGATTAAACAAAGCACTTTGGTTTGCTCACAATAAGGCGGGCCTCCCTAGAGAGGAATTTAAAGTTATTACAGCAGCAAGAAATTCTATAATTAAATTCAATAATAAACTATGGATACGTAAGGACACCCCAGAAGGATTTGATGTCCCTATGGGAAGTTCCGACTCAGCACAAATAGCCGATTTGGTCTGCACATACATTCTTTATGAATTAGAAGACCAATTCCCAAATGTTAAGGGTGGTCTATACAGAGACGACTATTTGCTCTATTTGAATAATACCACAAACCTAGACTGGCTAGGTTTTTCAGTAAAATGGGCTTTAGTATAATATTTGAAGACGAAACATCTATAGCCAACTTCCTGGATGTCACTCTAGACCTACATACAAAAACCTTCTTCCCTTATCACAAACCCTCCACTAACCTTAAATACATTAGCAAGTTCAGTAATCATCCAAATTCGGTAACAAGAAATTTAGTTAGGAACATTTCACTTAGATTATCCAATTTATCCACTAACGAAAATACTTTCAATAAGGAAGCTGAATTTTATAACTCAGCCTTATTAAACGCAGGGTATAGACAAAATGTTAGCTATATTTATTCTACTTATGAAACCGATTCCCCTATTAACAAAAATAATAATAATAATAATAATAATAATAATATAGATTTTAATATTAATAGCAACAATAAATATAATTATCATTCTCATCATAGAATGTTTAACGATAATAACCAGCCAAATATTTCTTCACGAAATAGGGGAAATAACTGTCAGTTCAAACCCTCTTTTAACAATAATAATAATAATAAACTAAAGCTATTTAGAAACAACACTAGCAAATATTCTAAACCAGATTCCAATAAAAATGCCAGGATGATACTACCTTTTAGTAAAAATGTAAAATCAAACTTGGTCTCCCAGTTCCAAAATGCTGTTAATAAGAATTTTCCAAAACATTCTCATTACTTCCCAGTCATAAATACGCACAGAGTTAGATTCGGTTTCTCTAACACGAAAAACATCTCACAAATAATATCCGCACACAATATGAGGCTTTTACATCCGCAAGAGAGTACCAACAGTAATTACATTAAGCCAGCCATTATTAACCTTTACCATAATAGCAATAATAACACTAATAATAAACCAAGGAACAATAATTATAACATGATTTATAATAATAATAGTCAAAACAACAAAATCATTATTTCTGAAGTTAATAGCAAAAGAATTAGGTTTTTAAGTAATAATGCAAAACTCAAAAACACTATATATCAATGCCAAGTTAGTACTCCTACAGGTGTTTCTTCTTATAGTGGATCTTCCTCTTCACCAATATCCTCACGAATTTCTAGTCATTTTTCTTCTTTTAGAGACAGAAACAAACGAAATACCACGAGCCTTAGTAAATTAATTTGGGAACTTAAAGACAATAACATAAAATTTAAACTAGAATGGTTTATTCTTTCTATTTCTAGGCCATATGAAAAGGGTAGAAGATCCTGTTCCTTGTGTAATACCGAAATGTTCTTCATTTTATTTTCAAAGAATAAACTGGTAAACACGTTCATTGAAAACTCTTATAGATGTAAACAGTGGCAGCAACACGTGTTTACAGCGCTTAAATAGCATTCACTTTTTTGCAAAACGCTATTAAATTAACTCGTAATACATGAGTTCCTCAAATAGTTCTAGAAAAGTATGACATTCACTCCCTCATATGTTAAAAGATATCATAGATTGATTACGATTGACATATCTTATCTACATATTCTTTATGTGTAAACCTAAATTAGAACTCATATAAAATCTTTAAACACAAAATAGCGCATCATTTTTAGTTTAATTCATAATAAAATTTTCCTACATCAATTGCCTAATATACAATGCCCTATTAACCTTACTTTTTCTTTTTCTTTTTCTTTTTCATATTTCATTGTACCTCAATATCATTCATTAACGACTTCCGATCTATTCACCAATTTGCTTAGCAATGATAAGACTTATTTGTATTCTTGGCCTTCTTAGAGAGAGTTTTCTAAATCTACGATCCTATTTCATCTTTTCAACGTTCCTAGAAACATCTTTAGTCTTAAAACAATCATAGTTTAAGTATTTATTCTCGTAACAAGATTTATCCCAAACATTTAAATTTCTCATTATATGACGCATAATTTACTGATCAATATAATATTATTTTATTTTTAAATCTCGATAAAACTTTTACACTAATAGATTTGTTACGAAATTACTGTTGTAAACCTTATTTATAAGATTAACTTTGCCTTCCTAAGCAATATTTATTCTTTTAACCCCTATTTCAGCCAAACGTTTCTTACATATATTAATAAAATAATCAATTTATGGAGATTAATAGACCACCCATTAACTTTATTATTTATTTATTTATTTATTAATTTTCAGTCATTCAATATCTCATTTACTAATATATGAATTACCTTCCGATAATTATCCCTCCACTTTATTACTAATTACCACACATCGACAGTATTTACATACGTACTAAGGAGTGTATAATTTTACGTATGAATCTCTATGTAAATACGTGTAACAACACATGCATAAAAAGTATATAGATATATATGTGTGTGCGGATGTATGTGTATGAATGTTCATATATACAAGTGTATCTGTGTGTGTGTGTGTGTGTATACATTCATATTTTAGTATGAAACTGTATGTGTTTGTGTAGATTTTAGTATGAAACTGTATGTGTTTGTGTAGATTTTTGAATATATATATATATATATTTTTATATGTATATAATTATATATGTATTTTTGTTGTTATTTTTAAAAAATATATATATATGAATAATATGTATGGATATATTCTTGGTTGGATGCATGTATGTTTATGTGCACTGATATGTTTATGTATTTTTATATTTTATATATATATTCATATATGTGTGTACGTGTGGATATGTAGGTGTGTATGTGTATATGTGTGTGTGTATGTATATATATATATGTGTGTGTATGTGTATGTATGTGTATATATATATATATATATATATGTATATGTGTATATATATATATATATATATATGTATACATATATATATATATATATATCTGTGTGTGTTTACACGTTTTTGTATGCATGTGTGTTTATGTGTGTGCTTATGTGGGTATACACAAGATTAACCCCATTTATAATACCTTTTTATTACATAACATTCCTCTCCAATTTTTATCGGATTTATATTATCCTACCGTCTCCTAATTCTACACTTTGAATTTTCTTTCCCCTTTTTTTCTTTTTTCTTTTCTCTTCTTCACTTCTTGTCCAACGGACTATCTGGTAGCGTCCTATCTGGTAGCGTCATATGTTAGAAGTAAAAGTATTTGAATAACACCTGTGTTTACCTCCATTTATTTATTTATATATATATATATATATATATATATATATATATATATATATATGCATATATTTATATATACTTTGATTGGTTTTGGTCAGTATTTTTTTGTGTGCACAGTTTGTGACAGGCCATGCCTTTCTTTTGCTGGGCTCAAATCTCACCAACTATTCTGCCTATATGTCTGTGCACACATTTCAATGCAATGTATGCCAGAACGTTTGCAAAGCTAATGGAGGCCTCAAACGAAATTTTTAAATCTACAAAGATCAGAACTAACCTGCAGCTCTTGGTGGTCCAAATCAGACATGCAGTCTCTGTGTGGGTGTATTTTCAAAACATTGTCTGGTTTAAAAAATCACATCAGATGCCATGATGGTTCTAAGGTGTAGGTACAGGAGGTGGTCAAATTCTGCATAAGGAGTACACAACTACCATATATACATATATTTTTATATATAGTGCAAAGGTGTCAATATATATAGTGCAAAGGGTTTAAGTTGTGTCAATGTTATTTCCATCTTTTAAGTGTATTGTAAATCTGTAGACAGAATTTTATAAGCTTGAAACTTATAGTGATCACCACACAATGACTAAAGAAAATAGTCTAATGAGGAAGCATATAAGCTCTCATTTTAAGTTTTAAGCTTATAAAATACTATTATCAATATTTACAGAATTGTAAAAATCGACACTGCTTAGAAACCCACTCGCAGTAAAAGCACATGAAAGTTTGTTTAGAAAGACAATTATAAACTAATTATAGTTTATAAATCTGATAGAAAAATGTAGGTAGGTTCACTAGTGTAATCAGTAACACACTTAGTTGCGTAACAAAGTAGAGGGAGTTTGAGCCCCACGTGTACAGAAAAGCTACGTTTTTCTGTTGAAGACTTATATGCACCATTATTAGACTATTTTCTTTAGTCGTTGTGGGGTGATCGCCATAAGCTTTGAGCTTATAAAATACTATCAATACAAACACACATATATATGCATGCATTGGCCGAGCAAAAGTGCAGTCACCAGATGGAGATGTTTATGCAGCAGTACTACAGGGTGACGCTCTAGTGCCTTATTTATTCATCCTGTGTCTCGATTATGTATTCCGTACCTCAATAGATCAACACAATGATCTGGGTTTCACGTTACAGAAGTCTAGAAGCAGAAGATATCCAGCCACCTAAGTGACTGACATCGATTATGCTGATGACATAGCACTCTTCGCAGACAACACAAAAGATGATGAACGTTTGCTCCATCTCCGGGAAAATGCTGGCGCTAACACAGGACGATATGTGAATGAAAAGAAGGCAGAGTTTATCACCCTGAATACAACAGGTAAAATCAGGAACATCAAACAGAAGCCCTTGAAAAATGTCAACACATTTACTTACCTAAGCAGCAATATTGTGTCCACTGGAAAAGATACTAAATTATGCTTTACTAAGGTTTGGGCAGATTTAGACGGTCTTAGAACAATATGGAAGTCAACCCTACCAGATAAATTGAAGAGACAGTTCTTCCGAGCATTTGGTGAATCTGTGCTTGTATATGGATCTCTGACTTGGACTATCATCAAGAGACTCAGTGGCATTCTGGACGGTGCTTACACTAGAATTTACGTGCAGTGCTCACCATCTTTTGGTTATATCAGTATATACCAACTTCCTCATCAACCATCCAAGAGAGCAGAGATTGAGGTTTGCTGACGACTGTTGGAGAAGAGTAAAGAAGAACTTGTGAGTAAAGTGTTGCTATGGACACCAAATGGTGGTAGCACAGCAGTTGGAAAACCATGGAAGATGTAGTATATACAAAGCTTGCAGAAGACGTAGGATGCCAAGTTGAAGACCTAAAAACACACAGGGAAGCTCGGGAGAGATGGAGAGAGGTAGTTAGGCTGGCCCAGGCAATCAGCCTATACAAATATATATATATGGCAAGAAGAAAATGGAGGGAATCCAGAGGTAGTATTCACCAGCTGTTAGACATTATAGCATGTGTATTTATTTACTTTAAACAGTTCAGATAATATATAAATACATGTGTAGAGTATTAGTAATTTCTAGAATAGAGAAAAAAGAGCAGTTTCTTACAGCCGTTTCAGCCAAGTGGTCACAGTTCTCCATATGTTATTTCCACCTTTTAAGTGTATTGTAAATCTGTAGACAAAATTAGGGTACTTGAGTATGCCTCTAGGCAACGTCAGTGATTTTCATAAGATAGTCCAAGAAGTTTATAGGGTTAATTTATGCATATATTATTTCTCTACTTATATACGAAAAGTTTCTAGCATGAGAACGAACAGATATAAAAACCATCACTCCGGCATTATGTTATACAAATGCTATATTTTCACACACTCTTATTCATGATAATAATTATTATAATAAAATACACACAAACACGGTCTAAGGAATGGTATTAGTAACACATCTATTAATATACCTTAAACAAATGCGCAAACACTAACTCATCTTTAATAATAAAATTAAATAATTGAATTATAACCTACAAATATGCAGAATAATAACATTATTTAGTACTATGCCGAAGGCTGAAACAAAATTCTGTATGTGCAAATATAACTGTATGTATATGCATGTATATATATATATATATATATACATATATATATATATATATATATATATATATATATATATATATATATATATATATATATATATATATATATATATATATATATATATTTATATATATATATATATATATATATATATATATATATATATATATATATATATATATATATATTTATATATATATATATATATATATATATATATGTATGTATGTATATAGGGATAAAAAGCATATTTACAGAACCCCAATACACAAACAATTTATTGAGTAATTATAAAATAAAATTAATTAATTGATTGATTCATTAGCTAATTAGCTGGTAATTTTAATATCTGATGGTTTTCAGTATGTTATTCAAGTTATATAGATGAATAAACAGAGTTGTCCCCCTTGGACTATCAAAATAATATTATAAATTAAAAATGGTCAAATATAAACATTCTACTATTAGCTAGTACCCCCACTCAAATAAAACAGTATAATTGAAATTAAATAATTAAATAAATGGATAGAATACAAAAATAAATGATTATATGAATAATTGAACAACTCAAAACTGTTGCATAGCGCCTTGCACTTAATGTACTGTGTCTGATGAAATATATTATACTACAAACAAGTTGGGAAAATAACTTATCCAGTCCTTATCCGTTGATAAAAAAGAAAATTTGTACTTATAATTTCCATCGTAGAATTTCGCTTCTTTTGCTCAGAAGAAAATGGAGGGAATCCAGAGGTAGTATTCACCAGCTGTTAGACATTATCTCATGTCTATTTATTTTTTTTTAAACCGTTCAGATAATATATAAATACATGTGTAAAGTATTAGTAATTTCTAGAATAGAGAAAGAAGAGCAGTTTCTTACAGCTGTTTCAGCCAAGAGGTTACTGTTCCCCATATGATATTTCCATCTTTTCAGTGTATTGTCAGCCTGTTGATAAAATTACGATGTATGAGTATGCCTCTGGGTATCGTCAGGGAGTTTTATAAGATAGTCCATCACCCTGCCATTATGTTATACAAATGCTATATTTTCCCACACTCATATTGATGATAATAATCATTATAATAAAATAGACACAAACATGGTTTAAGCATTGGCGTTAATAACCCATCTATTAATATACCTTAAACAAACACGCATAGATTAACTCATCGTTAATAATAAAATTCAATAATCAAATTATAACCTACAAATATGCAGAATAAAAACATTATTTAGTACTATCCCCAAGGCTGAATCATAAATTTGTATGAGCATATATATCTGTATGTATATCTATGTGTGTGTATACTTATGTATGTGTGTATGCATACGAATACTTATAGATAGATATATATATATATATATATATATATATATATATATATATATATATATATATATATATATATATATATATGTCTCTATGTATGTATGTATATAGGGATAAAAAGCATATTTACAGAACGCCAAAACACAACCAATTTATTGAGTAATTGCTAAATAAAATTAATTAATTGATTCATTCATTAGTTAAATAGCTGATTAGTTTAATTTCTGATGGTTTTCATTATGTTATTCAACTTATAAAGATGAATAAACAGAGTTGTCCCCCTTGGACTATCAAAATAGTATTATAAAATAAAAATAGCGACATGTAAACATTCGTCTATTAGTTGGTACCCCCACTCAAATAAAAAAGTATTTGAAATTATATAACTAAATAAATGGATGTTCTACAAAAATAAATGATTAGATGATTAATTGAACAACTCAAAACTGTTGCATAGCGCATTGCACTTAATGTATTGTGTCTGAAGAAATATATTATACTATAAATATATTTTAACGATGAATAACAACAACTTGGGAAAATAACTTATCCAGTCCCTTCTAATATCTTATCCGTTGATAAAAAAGAAAATTTGTACTTATAATTTCCATCATAGAATTTCGCTTCTATTGCTCAGAGCAAAATGGAGGGAATCCAGTGGTAGTATTCACCAGCAGTTAGACATTATATCATGTCTATTTATTTCTTCTAAACAGTTCAGATGATATATAAATACATGTGTAAAGTATTAATAATTTCTAGAATAGAGAAAGAAGAGCAGTTTCTTACAGCTGTCTCAGCCAAGAGGTCACTGTTCCCCATATGTTATTTCCATCTTTTCAGTGTATTGTAAATCTGTAGATAAAATTATGGTACTTGAGTATGCCTCTAGGTATCGTCTGAGAGTTTTATAAGATAGCCCAAGAAGTCTATAGGTTTAATTTATGCGTATATTATTTCTCTACGTATATTTGAAGAGGATGTAACATGAGTACGAACAGGCATAAAGACCATCACCCCGCCATTATGTTATACAAACGCTATATTTTCCCACACTCATATTGATGATAATAATCATTATAATAAAATAGACACAAACATGGTTTAAGCAGTGGCATTAGTAACTCATCTATTAATATACCTTAAACAAAAAAGCAGAGACTAACACATCTTAATAATAAAATTGAATTATAACCCACAAATATGTAGAATAATAACACTATCTAGTACTATCCCCAAGGCTGAATCATAAATTTTTATATCCATATATATCTGTGTGTATATGTATGTGTGTTTCTACTGATGAATGTGTATGTGTGTAAGCATACATATATTTGTATGTATGTATATATATATATATATATATATATATATATATATATATATATAGGGCAGGGAATCATCAATTAGTAATAAAATTAATAATTAACAATTTTGCCGAGTAGCTCAGTATGAAAAAAACCTTTATCGGTAAAACCATTTTTAATCATAAATATACAGGGATTAGCAGGAGTTGCTTCTCCAACATCCTGAGAATTCAGAAATAGCAGTCAAAGAACTACTGATTCCAAACTACAAATTTTTTCTCTAACAGATGGCGATATTTATGGCACGCACAGAAGAAAAAACACAAGAGAAGAGTAAAAACAAACCTGCCTTTAGTTAATTGGGTACGACGTTTCACGGTTAAGGGTATGAAGTTACCCCATTCCGATCTTCAGCCTCAATATTCGAATACATTTGCAAGTGTCTAATAACTCATGTGAATTTTGATCATGTGACATCAAGACCACGTGAGGCAGACATTAAGAAATTTATCGGCTGTGAGGTGTTTTGAACTCACAACAAAATTATTACTGAGACAGACCAAAGACGGAGCCTGTATGTGGTCGCATGACCTGCTAGAAAAAGTAGCCAAACTTTTTTTATATAAAGAAGAGAAAAACCTCTATCCTGTGATATACACATAGAGTCTATTATGTCTGGGAAAAAAGACGGGATGGTCACAGTTGGCAGTTCATTGATCATATCTGTTCGATCAGATCCAAATCGGGACTAAGCAACAAGTGACGAAGGGAACAAGAGGGCCTTTACCTTGTCGCTCTAGTAGCTAGAAAGAGCAACCAAATCTTCCTGACAAAAAGAAAAATGAAATTTCTGTCTTCAAGAAAAAAAATAATAATGCAAGTTTTTATTATTTTATAATGTTCAACTAGGAATTCATTACTTCTAGAAATAAATAATACAAGATAGTCATGGCTGGAACGTCTTTTCTCACAGATCCATTACAATCAGAGCGATCCTGTGGTAAAAACAATATTCTTCACTGGTTGTTGAAGATAGCAAGTATCCATATTCCAAATACTGGGATTCCCTTATAAAATAATATAAACTCGCATGTAAATAAATATATATACACCCTGTAAATAAATATATATATATATGTGTGTGTGTATGTATGTATATATATAAGCAGTAAAGCCCGTCACCACACCAAAGTGATGTTGAATGTCACTACTAGTTTAACCCCAGGCAGTTTCTCATCTAACTGGTTATCAGTGCAACTCGCTGCACCTTTTATATGCGATATATCGCTTAGGTGGTGTCGGATCGAATTC
Source organism: Octopus bimaculoides (assembly GCF_046866305.1). NCBI lineage: Eukaryota > Metazoa > Mollusca > Cephalopoda > Octopoda > Octopodidae > Octopus > Octopus bimaculoides. The sequence goes on from NW_028315298.1 coordinate 182,145, forward strand.
TTTCTACCCTCTAGCAGCTCTCGGGATCGTGAGACTGACTCAGTTTCGAGCGATTTGGCTCATCTTCAGTTGCAAGCACCTGCATGCCAAAGCAATAGCCAGAATCCGCTACCCGAGTTTCTAGATGCCCTCTTAAGAAACCTACAGGCCCTTTTCCAAAATGTTGCACATAGCACTGTCTCCACCCTCAATGACTGCTCTAAGGGATATGACTAAATAAAACTTCGGGGAAAACTTCAAACATGTACTATAATTTATTGAACTTAAGTATTATGTTGTGGAAGGATTCCCACTCTCTCCCTGTGACTAAATATTGACTGAGACATTTCTACTACATAGACAATAGTTGAGTCGTC
>NW_028315298.1:187500-190000 GCF_046866305.1 Octopus bimaculoides
GGCACATTTTTCTAATCCGAATTTCATATCTATTTCCTTGGTAAAACCGTGTACTGTCTGTAGTAGTGTTTCTAGCTCTTTGTCATTTTTAGCATATACTTTTAGGTCATCCATATATAAAAGGTAACTGACTGCTTTTCCGTAGCATTTGTAAACGCATCCAGTTCTATTTAGCAATTCAGTTAAAGGTGTGAGTGCCAGGCAGAACAGGAGTGGAGAGAGCGTCTCTCCCTGGAATATTCCTCTTCTAATGGGGATCGCTTTCGTTTTCACAAGTCCCTCTTTTGTTTAGAGCTGTAGCGCTGTCTGCCATTTGTTCATTGAGTGTCTTATGTATCTTATAATAATTGGTGCCACCTTGTTTATGGATAGTGTTTCCAGAATTCACGTGTAGGGAACACTGTCTAAAGCCTTTTGGTAGTCCACCCAGGCCATACTGAGGCCTTTCTTCTTTCTGCGGCTGTCTTCAGTTAGGGCCTTATTGATCAATAATTGGTCTTTACAGCCGTATGAGACCTTGCAGCATCCCTTCTGCTCTTCTGGAAACAGGTTGTTATTTTCTAGGTGCTTACTCAATCTCTGCGATATTATTGCAGTAAAGGCTTTGTAGATCGTAGGGAGACAGGTTATAGGTCTATAGTTTTGTGGTTTCTCCGTTTCCGTGGATTTGGGGATTAAGATGGTTTTCCCTTTCGTGAGCCATTCAGGCATTGTCTCTGGTTCTGCTAGTATGTTGTTAAAGTTTTCTTCCAGCTTTTTATGCATTCCTGGTAGGTGTTTTAACCAGAAGTTGGGGATCTTGTCGTGCCCAGGTGCCTTCCAGTTGCTTAGTCTTTGCAGTGTCTGGGTGACCTCTTCAGTTGTTATAGGTGCCCAGAGTTGCTCAGGTGCTAAGTTCGTTGTTTTAATGGTCCTTTTCTGGTGGTGTTGCTTCACCGACCATATTTGTTTCCAGAATTCTTCCAGTTCTTCTGCTGTTGGTGCTGCAGTAATGTCTATTTTATTTTTACCCAGTTCTTGGTAGAGTTCTTTGGGGTTGGATTTGAACTGTTTGTTTTGTTCAAAGAAACTTTGGCGTTTCTCATACCGGCGGAACCTTTGTGCTTTGGCAAAGATGTCTTGTTTTAGTTTTTCTTTTGCCTCAGGTAAGTCTTTTTTTGTTATTATTATTATTATTATTATTATTATTATTATTATTATTATTGTTATTATTATTATTATTATTATTATTATTATTATTATTATTATTATTATTGTTATTATTATTATTATTATTATTATTATTATTGTTATTATTATTATTATTATTATTATTATTATTATTATCATTTTAAATTTTTCCCACAAGGGCGGCTTCCGGAAAGTGGAGAATAGTCGATTATATCGACCCCTATGTCCAGAGTTACGGTTTTTGGGTTAGGGTTTTAGGGTTACGGTTAGGGTTAGAGTTACGATGAGGGTTAGTGTTATGGCTACGGTTTTAGGGTCAGGGTTAAGGTTTAAGGATTACGGTTACGTAATCGTGCGGGTGTTAATCTGAAAAATTACCGAAATGTGAAAACTACCGACCCTGCCATCTGTTATAACATTTGTTGTTCTCTTTAAGATGTACATAGGTTATGCCTCCAAACAAGACAACTTGCTGGGGAAAAAAGCAACTGGTTTAAAAAGACAGCAACAGACTGCATCAATTCAACACATTCCAGAAGCTACTTTGAGCATAATGCAAAATGCTGCATCAACATCTACTGCCTAATCTGATACAATTCTGGCAGAACTGTGTAGCAACAGATCCCCAGCAATTGCTTCATCAGAAATTGCTGTCCTACCTCCTACGAAAAGGAATTACCCTGCTATGTATAATCAAGGCAGCGCAAAAAGTTGTTTTGCACAAGCATTTCTATAGCCAATTAGACGGATGAAATTTACGTGCGCTTAATAATGTTACGCAAAACAGCCTTCAGACTTTCCCTATTAATTTCATCGTCTTTGAATTATGAACATATTTACATCATAAGGGTTTTTTCGTTGTATGGCTTTCTTTTTTAGTTGATTTTCACCTTGCAAGACTTATTGTAGATGGCGTAATAAGTCGCACCCGGACAACGTCGAGTTATACTGCTAGTATATATATATACTGCTAGTATATATATATATATATGACTGAACCCGGAACCATGTGGTTCGTAAGCAAGCTACTTTATTTCATAACGATTTGCCATGAAGGCATTACAAAGAGGGGACGAACTAGGACTGACAAACATAAAGGGTGTAGTAGCTGCTATTTAGCGATTAAATATAAAAATATCCGACCACCAGGGTAGACCCCTTGCTTGTTCCTCCCTTTTCTGGCTTTCACTTACCTGGTGTCAAACACTCCCAGCTTTAGACACTCCTATGCATTTCTCTTATAAAAGTCGTGTCCTTTATTAAGAAAACCTAAAATTTCTTAAGATTTTCATGTTATTTCAGGAAATTTTCAAATTAACTATTGGTAGAT